>NW_026690042.1:0-203139 GCF_943734765.1 Anopheles ziemanni | reverse complement strand
GAAGGATCACTAAATGTGTTTGGATATGGTTGGAATTACGTAGAAAGTGCTTCGAAGCATCACTAAATGTGTTCGGATGTGGTTGGAAATACGTAAAAAGTGCTTCGAAGCATCACCAAAAGTGTTTGAATATGGTTGGAATTACGTAGTAAGTGCTTCGAAGCATCACTAAAAGTGTTTGGATGTGGTTGGAATTACGTAGAAAGTGCTTCGAAGCATCACTAAATGTGTTTGGATATGGTTGGAATTACGTAGAAAGTGCTTCGAAGCATCACTAAATGTGTTTGGATGTGGTTGGAATTACGTAGAAAGTGCTTCGAAACATCACTAATAGTGTTTGGATATGGTTGGAATTACGTAGAAAGTGCTTCGAAGCATCACTAAATGTGTTTGGATGTGGTTGGAATTACGTAGAAAGTGCTTCGAAGCATCACCAAAAGTGTTTGGATATGGTTGGAATTACGTAGAAAGTGCTTCGAAGCATCACTAAAAGTGTTTGGATGTGGTTGGAATTACGTAGAAAGTGCTTCGAAGCATCACCAAAAGTGTTTGGATATGGTTGGAATTACGTAGAAAGTGCGTCGAAGCATCACTAAAAGTGTTTGGATGTGGTTGGAATTACGTATAAAGTGCTTCGAAGCATCACTAAAAGTGTTTGGATGTGGTTGGAATTACGTAGAAAGTGCTTCGAAACATCACTAATAGTGTTTGGATATGGTTGGAATTACGTAGAAAGTGCGTCGAAGCATCACTAAAAGTGTTTGGATATGGTTGGAATTACGTAGAAAGTGCTTCGAAGCATCACTAAAAGTGTTTGGATGTGGTTGGAATTACGTAGAAAGTGCTTCGAAGCATCACCAAAAGTGTTTGAATATGGTTGGAATTACGTAAAAAGTGCTTCGAAGCATCACTAAAAGTGTTTGGATGTGGTTGGAATTACGTAGAAAGTGCTTCGAAGCATCACTAAATGTGTTTGGATATAGTTGGAATTACGTAGAAAGTGCTTCGAAGCATCACTAAAAGTGTTTGGATGTGGTTGGAATTACGTAGAAAGTGCTTCGAAGGATCACTAATGTGTTTGGATATGGTTGGAATTACGTTGAAAGTGCTTCGAAGCATCACTAAAAGTGTTTGGATGTGGTTGGAATTACGTAAAAAGTGCTTCGAAGCATCACCAAAAGTGTTTGGATATGGTTGGAATTACGTAGAAAGTGCTTCGAAGCATCACTAAATGTGTTCGGATGTGGTTGGAATTACGTAAAAAGTGCTTCGAAGCATCACTAAATGTGTTTGGATGTGTTTGGAATTACGTAGAAAGTGCTTCGAAGCATCACTAAATGTGTTTGGATATAGTTGGAATTACGTAGAAAGTGCTTCGAAGCATCACTAAATGTGTTTGGATGTGGTTGGAATTACGTAGAAAGTGCTTCGAAACATCACTAATAGTGTTTGGATATGGTTGGAATTACGTAGAAAGTGCTTCGAAGCATCACTAAATGTGTTTGGATGTGGTTGGAATTACGTAGAAAGTGCTTCGAAGCATCACCAAAAAGTGTTTGGATATGGTTGGAATTACGTAGAAAGTGCTTCGAAGCATCACTAAAAGTGTTTGGATGTGGTTGGAATTACGTAGAAAGTGCTTCGAAGCATCACCAAAAGTGTTTGGATATGGTTGGAATTACGTAGAAAGTGCGTCGAAGCATCACTAAAAGTGTTTGGATGTGGTTGGAATTACGTAAAAAGTGCTTCGAAGCATCACTAAAAGTGTTTGGATGTGGTTGGAATTACGTAGAAAGTGCTTCGAAACATCACTAATAGTGTTTGGATATGGTTGGAATTACGTAGAAAGTGCGTCGAAGCATCACTAAAAGTGTTTGGATATGGTTGGAATTACGTAGAAAGTGCTTCGAAGCATCACTAAAAGTGTTTGGATGTGGTTGGAATTACGTAGAAAGTGCTTCGAAGCATCACCAAAAGTGTTTGAATATGGTTGGAATTACGTAAAAAGTGCTTCGAAGCATCACTAAAAGTGTTTGGATGTGGTTGGAATTACGTAGAAAGTGCTTCGAAGCATCACTAAATGTGTTTGGATATAGTTGGAATTACGTAGAAAGTGCTTCGAAGCATCACTAAATGTGTTTGGATATAGTTGGAATTACGTAGAAAGTGCTTCGAAGCATCACTAAAAGTGTTTGGATGTGGTTGGAATTACGTAGAAAGTGCTTCGAAGGATCACTAAATGTGTTTGGATATGGTTGGAATTACGTTGAAAGTGCTTCGAAGCATCACTAAAAGTGTTTGGATGTGGTTGGAATTACGTAAAAAGTGCTTCGAAGCATCACCAAAAGTGTTTGGATATGTTGGAATTACGTAGAAAGTGCTTCGAAGCATCACTAAATGTGTTCGGATGTGGTTGGAATTACGTAAAAAGTGCTTCGAAGCATCACTAAATGTGTTTGGATGTGTTTGGAATTACGTAGAAAGTGCTTCGAAGCATCACTAAATGTGTTTGGATATAGTTGGAATTACGTAGAAAGTGCTTCGAAGTATCACTAAAAGTGTTTGGATGTGGTTGGAATTACGTAGAAAGTGCGTCGAAGCATCACTAAAAGTGTTTGGATGTGGTTGGAATTACGTAGAAAGTGCTTCGAAGGATCACTAAATGTGTTTGGATATGGTTGGAATTACGTTGAAAGTGCTTCGAAGCATCACTAAAAGTGTTTGGATGTGGTTGGAATTACGTAAAAAGTGCTTCGAAGCATCACCAAAAGTGTTTGAATATGGTTGGAATTACGTAAAAAGTGCTTCGAAGCATCACTAAAAGTGTTTGGATGTGGTTGGAATTACGTAGAAAGTGCTTCGAAACATCACTAATAGTGTTTGGATATGGTTGGAATTACGTAGAAAGTGCGTCGAAGCATCACTAAAAGTGTTTGGATATGGTTGGAATTACGTAGAAAGTGCTTCGAAGCATCACTAAAAGTGTTTGGATGTGGTTGGAATTACGTAGAAAGTGCTTCGAAGCATCACCAAAAGTGTTTGAATATGGTTGGAATTACGTAAAAAGTGCTTCGAAGCATCACTAAAAGTGTTTGGATGTGGTTGGAATTACGTAGAAAGTGCTTCGAAGCATCACTAAATGTGTTTGGATATAGTTGGAATTACGTAGAAAGTGCTTCGAAGCATCACTAAATGTGTTTGGATATAGTTGGAATTACGTAGAAAGTGCTTCGAAGCATCACTAAAAGTGTTTGGATGTGGTTGGAATTACGTAGAAAGTGCTTCGAAGGATCACTAAATGTGTTTGGATATGGTTGGAATTACGTTGAAAGTGCTTCGAAGCATCACTAAAAGTGTTTGGATGTGGTTGGAATTACGTAAAAAGTGCTTCGAAGCATCACCAAAAGTGTTTGGATATGGTTGGAATTACGTAGAAAGTGCTTCGAAGCATCACTAAATGTGTTCGGATGTGGTTGGAATTACGTAAAAAGTGCTTCGAAGCATCACTAAATGTGTTTGGATATAGTTGGAATTACGTAGAAAGTGCTTCGAAGCATCACTAAATGTGTTTGGATATAGTTGGAATTACGTAGAAAGTGCTTCGAAGTATCACTAAAAGTGTTTGGATGTGGTTGGAATTACGTAGAAAGTGCGTCGAAGCATCACTAAAAGTGTTTGGATGTGGTTGGAATTACGTAGAAAGTGCTTCGAAGGATCACTAAATGTGTTTGGATATGGTTGGAATTACGTTGAAAGTGCTTCGAAGCATCACTAAAAGTGTTTGGATGTGGTTGGAATTACGTAAAAAGTGCTTCGAAGCATCACCAAAAGTGTTTGGATATGGTTGGAATTACGTAGAAAGTGCGTCGAAGCATCACTAAAAGTGTTTGGATGTGGTTGGAATTACGTAAAAAGTGCTTCGAAGCATCACTAAAAGTGTTTGGATGTGGTTGGAATTACGTAGAAAGTGCTTCGAAACATCACTAATAGTGTTTGGATATGGTTGGAATTACGTAGAAAGTGCTTCGAAGCATCACTAAATGTGTTTGGATATAGTTGGAATTACGTAGAAAGTGCTTCGAAGCATCACTAAATGTGTTTGGATATAGTTGGAATTACGTAGAAAGTGCTTCGAAGCATCACTAAAAGTGTTTGGATGTGGTTGGAATTACGTAGAAAGTGCTTCGAAGCATCACCAAAAGTGTTTGGATGTGGTTGGAATTACGTAGAAAGTGCTTCGAAGGATCACTAAATGTGTTTGGATATGGTTGGAATTACGTAGAAAGTGCTTCGAAGCATCACTAAATGTGTTTGGATATAGTTGGAATTACGTAGAAAGTGCTTCGAAGCATCACTAAATGTGTTTGGATATAGTTGGAATTACGTAGTAAGTGCTTCGAAGCATCACTAAATGTGTTTGGATGTGGTTGGAATTACGTAGAAAGTGCTTCGAAACATCACTAATAGTGTTTGGATATGGTTGGAATTACGTAGAAAGTGCGTCGAAGCATCACTAAAAGTGTTTGGATATGGTTGGAATTACGTAGAAAGTGCTTCGAAGCATCACTAAAAGTGTTTGGATGTGGTTGGAATTACGTAGAAAGTGCTTCGAAGCATCACTAATAGTGTTTGGATGTGGTTGGAGTTACGTAGAAAGTGCTTCGAAGCATCACTAATAGTGTTTGGATATGGTTGGAATTACGTAGAAAGTGCTTCGAAGCATCACTAAAAGTGTTTGGATGTGGTTGGAATTACGTAGAAAGTGCTTCGAAGCATCACCAAAAGTGTTTGAATATGGTTGGAATTACGTAAAAAGTGCTTCGAAGCATCACTAAAAGTGTTTGGATGTGGTTGGAATTACGTAGAAAGTGCTTCGAAGCATCATCAAAAGTGTTTGGATGTGGTTGGAATTACGTAGAAAGTGCTTCGAAGCATCATCAAAAGTGTTTGGATGTGATTGGAATTACGTAGAAAGTGCTTCGAAGCATCATCAAAAGTGTTTGGATGTGATTGGAATTACGTAGAAAGTGCTTCGAAGCATCATCAAAAGTGTTTGGATGAGGTTGGAATTACGTAGAAAGTGCTTCGAAGCATCATCAAAAGTGTTTGGATGTGGTTGGAATTACGTAGAAAGTGCTTCGAAGCATCATCAAAAGTGTTTGGATGTGATTGGAATTACGTAGAAAGTGCTTCGAAGCATCACTAAAAGTGTTTGGATGTGGTTGGAATTACGTAGAAAGTGCTTCGAAGCATCACTAAATGTGTTTGGATATAGTTGGAATAACGTAGAAAGTGCTTCGAAGCATCACCAAAAGTGTTTGGATATGGTTGGAATTACGTAGAAAGTGCGTCGAAGCATCACTAAAAGTGTTTGGATATGGTTATAATTACGTAGAAAGTGCGTCGAAGCATCACTAAAAGTGTTTGGATGTGGTTGGAATTACGTAAAAAGTGCTTCGAAGCATCACTAAAAGTGTTTGGATGTGGTTGGAATTACGTAGAAAGTGCTTCGAAGCATCACTAAATGTGTTTGGATATAGTTGGAATTACGTAGAAAGTGCTTCGAAGCATCACCAAAAGTGTTTGGATATGGTTGGAATTACGTAGTAAGTGCTTCGAAGCATCACTAAAAGTGTTTGGATGTGGTTGGAATTACGTAGAAAGTGCTTCGAAGCATCACTAAATGTGTTTGGATATAGTTGGAATTACGTAGAAAGTGCTTCGAAGCATCACCAAAAGTGTTTGGATATGGTTGGAATTACGTAGAAAGTGCGTCGAAGCATCACTAAAAGTGTTTGGATATGGTTATAATTACGTAGAAAGTGCTTCGAAGCATCACCAAAAGTGTTTGAATATGGTTGGAATTACGTAGAAAGTGCTTCGAAGGATCACTAAATGTGTTTGGATATGGTTGGAATTACGTAAAAAGTGCTTCGAAGCATCACTAAAAGTGTTTGGATATGGTTGGAATTACGTAGAAAGTGCTTCGAAGGATCACTAAATGTGTTTGGATATGGTTGGAATTACGTAGAAAGTGCTTCGAAGCATCACTAAATGTGTTCGGATGTGGTTGGAATTACGTAAAAAGTGCTTCGAAGCATCACTAAAAGTGTTTGGATGTGGTTGGAATTACGTAGAAAGTGCTTCGAAGCATCACTAAATGTGTTTGGATATGGTTGGAATTACGTAGAAAGTGCTTCGAAGCATCACTAAATGTGTTTGGATGTGGTTGGAATTACGTAGAAAGTGCTTCGAAACATCACTAATAGTGTTTGGATATGGTTGGAGTTACGTAGAAAGTGCTTCGAAGGATCACTAAATGTGTTTGGATATGGTTGGAATTACGTAGAAAGTGCTTCGAAGCATCACTAAATGTGTTCGGATGTGGTTGGAATTACGTAAAAAGTGCTTCGAAGCATCACCAAAAGTGTTTGAATATGGTTGGAATTACGTAGTAAGTGCTTCGAAGCATCACTAAAAGTGTTTGGATGTGGTTGGAATTACGTAGAAAGTGCTTCGAAGCATCACTAAATGTGTTTGGATATGGTTGGAATTACGTAGAAAGTGCTTCGAAGCATCACCAAAAGTGTTTGAATATGGTTGGAATTACGTAGAAAGTGCTTCGAAGCATCACTAAAAGTGTTTGGATGTGGTTGGAATTACGTAGAAAGTGCTTCGAAGCATCACTAATAGTGTTTGGATGTGGTTGGAGTTACGTAGAAAGTGCTTCGAAGCATCACTAATAGTGTTTGGATATGGTTGGAATTACGTAGAAAGTGCTTCGAAGCATCACTAAAAGTGTTTGGATGTGGTTGGAATTACGTAGAAAGTGCTTCGAAGCATCACTAAATGTGTTTGGATATAGTTGGAATTACGTAGAAAGTGCTTCGAAGCATCACCAAAAGTGTTTGGATATGGTTGGAATTACGTAGAAAGTGCGTCGAAGCATCACTAAAAGTGTTTGGATATGGTTATAATTACGTAGAAAGTGCGTCGAAGCATCACTAAAAGTGTTTGGATGTGGTTGGAATTACGTAAAAAGTGCTTCGAAGCATCACTAAAAGTGTTTGGATGTGGTTGGAATTACGTAGAAAGTGCTTCGAAGCATCACCAAAAGTGTTTGAATATGGTTGGAATTACGTAGAAAGTGCTTCGAAGGATCACTAAATGTGTTTGGATATGGTTGGAATTACGTAAAAAGTGCTTCGAAGCATCACCAAAAGTGTTAAGATATGGTTGGAATTACGTAGAAAGTGCTTCGAAGGATCACTAAATGTGTTTGGATGTGGTTGGAATTACGTAGAAAGTGCTTCGAAGGATCACTAAATGTGTTTGGATATGGTTGGAATAACGTAAAAAGTGCTTCGAAGCATCACCAAAAGTGTTTGGATATGGTTGGAATTACGTAGAAAGTGCGTCGAAGCATCACTAAAAGTGTTTGGATGTGGTTGGAATTACGTAGAAAGTGCTTCGAAGCATCACTAAAAGTGTTTGGATGTGGTTGGACTTACGTAAAAAGTGCTTCGAAGCATCACCAAAAGTGTTTGGATATGGTTGGAATTACGTAGAAAGTGCTTCGAAGGATCACTAAATGTGTTTGGATATGGTTGGAATTACGTAGAAAGTGCTTCGAAGCATCACCAAAGGTGTTTGGATGTGGTTGGAATTACGTAGAAAGTGCTTCGAAGCATCACTAAATGTGTTTGGATGTGGTTGGAATTACGTAGAAAGTGCTTCGAAGCATCACTAAAAGTGTTTGGATATGGTTGGAATTACGTAGAAAGTGCTTCGAAGCATCACTAAATGTGTTTGGATGTGGTTGGAATTACGTAGAAAGTGCTTCGAAACATCACTAATAGTGTTTGGATATGGTTGGAATTACGTAGAAAGTGCTTCGAAGCATCACTAAAAGTGTTTGGATATGGTTGGAATTACGTAGAAAGTGCTTCGAAGGATCACTAAATGTGTTTGGATATGGTTGGAATTACGTAGAAAGTGCTTCGAAGCATCACTAAATGTGTTCGGATGTGGTTGGAATTACGTAAAAAGTGCTTCGAAGCATCACCAAAAGTGTTTGAATATGGTTGGAATTACGTAGTAAGTGCTTCGAAGCATCACTAAAAGTGTTTGGATGTGGTTGGAATTACGTAGAAAGTGCTTCGAAGCATCACTAAATGTGTTTGGATATGGTTGGAATTACGTAGAAAGTGCTTCGAAGCATCACCAAAAGTGTTTGAATATGGTTGGAATTACGTAGAAAGTGCTTCGAAGCATCACTAAAAGTGTTTGGATGTGGTTGGAATTACGTAGAAAGTGCTTCGAAGCATCACTAAATGTGTTTGGATATAGTTGGAATTACGTAGAAAGTGCTTCGAAGCATCACCAAAAGTGTTTGGATATGGTTGGAATCACGTAGAAAGTGCTTCGAAGCATCACTAAAAGTGTTTGGATGTGGTTGGAATTACGTAGAAAGTGCTTCGAAACATCACTAATAGTGTTTGGATATGGTTGGAATTACGTAGAAAGTGCTTCGAAGCATCACTAAAAGTGTTTGGATATGGTTGGAATTACGTAGAAAGTGCTTCGAAGGATCACTAAATGTGTTTGGATGTGGTTGGAATTACGTAGAAAGTGCTTCGAAGCATCACTAAAAGTGTTTGGATGTGGTTGGAATTACGTAGAAAGTGCTTCGAAGGATCACTAAATGTGTTTGGATGTGGTTGGAATTACGTAGAAAGTGCTTCGAAACATCACTAATAGTGTTTGGATATGGTTGGAATTACGTAGAAAGTGCTTCGAAGCATCACTAAAAGTGTTTGGATATGGTTGGAATTACGTAGAAAGTGCTTCGAAGCATCACTAAAAGTGTTTGGATGTGGTTGGAATTACGTAGAAAGTGCTTCGAAGCATCACTAAATGTGTTTGGATATGGTTGGAATTACGTAGAAAGTGCTTCGAAGCATCACCAAAAGTGTTTGAATATGGTTGGAATTACGTAGAAAGTGCTTCGAAGCATCACTAAAAGTGTTTGGATGTGGTTGGAATTACGTAGAAAGTGCTTCGAAGCATCACTAATAGTGTTTGGATGTGGTTGGAGTTACGTAGAAAGTGCTTCGAAGCATCACTAATAGTGTTTGGATATGGTTGGAATTACGTAGAAAGTGCTTCGAAGCATCACTAAAAGTGTTTGGATGTGGTTGGAATTACGTAGAAAGTGCTTCGAAGCATCACTAAATGTGTTTGGATATAGTTGGAATTACGTAGAAAGTGCTTCGAAGCATCACCAAAAGTGTTTGGATATGGTTGGAATTACGTAGAAAGTGCGTCGAAGCATCACTAAAAGTGTTTGGATATGGTTATAATTACGTAGAAAGTGCGTCGAAGCATCACTAAAAGTGTTTGGATGTGGTTGGAATTACGTAGAAAGTGCTTCGAAGCATCACTAATAGTGTTTGGATATGGTTGGAATTACGTAGAAAGTGCTTCGAAGCATCACTAAAAGTGTTTGGATATGGTTGGAATTACGTAGAAAGTGCTTCGAAGCATCACTAAAAGTGTTTGGATGTGGTTGGAATTACGTAAAAAGTGCTTCGAAGCATCACCAAAAGTGTTAAGATATGGTTGGAATTACGTAGAAAGTGCTTCGAAGGATCACTAAATGTGTTTGGATGTGGTTGGAATTACGTAGAAAGTGCTTCGAAGGATCACTAAATGTGTTTGGATATGGTTGGAATAACGTAAAAAGTGCTTCGAAGCATCACCAAAAGTGTTTGGATATGGTTGGAATTACGTAGAAAGTGCGTCGAAGCATCACTAAAAGTGTTTGGATGTGGTTGGAATTACGTAGAAAGTGCTTCGAAGCATCACTAAAAGTGTTTGGATGTGGTTGGACTTACGTAAAAAGTGCTTCGAAGCATCACCAAAAGTGTTTGGATATGGTTGGAATTACGTAGAAAGTGCTTCGAAGGATCACTAAATGTGTTTGGATATGGTTGGAATTACGTAGAAAGTGCTTCGAAGCATCACCAAAGGTGTTTGGATGTGGTTGGAATTACGTAGAAAGTGCTTCGAAGCATCACTAAATGTGTTTGGATGTGGTTGGAATTACGTAGAAAGTGCTTCGAAGCATCACTAAAAGTGTTTGGATATGGTTGGAATTACGTAGAAAGTGCTTCGAAGCATCACTAAATGTGTTTGGATGTGGTTGGAATTACGTAGAAAGTGCTTCGAAACATCACTAATAGTGTTTGGATATGGTTGGAATTACGTAGAAAGTGCTTCGAAGCATCACTAAAAGTGTTTGGATATGGTTGGAATTACGTAGAAAGTGCTTCGAAGGATCACTAAATGTGTTTGGATATGGTTGGAATTACGTAGAAAGTGCTTCGAAGCATCACTAAATGTGTTCGGATGTGGTTGGAATTACGTAAAAAGTGCTTCGAAGCATCACCAAAAGTGTTTGAATATGGTTGGAATTACGTAGTAAGTGCTTCGAAGCATCACTAAAAGTGTTTGGATGTGGTTGGAATTACGTAGAAAGTGCTTCGAAGCATCACTAAATGTGTTTGGATATGGTTGGAATTACGTAGAAAGTGCTTCGAAGCATCACCAAAAGTGTTTGAATATGGTTGGAATTACGTAGAAAGTGCTTCGAAGCATCACTAAAAGTGTTTGGATGTGGTTGGAATTACGTAGAAAGTGCTTCGAAGCATCACTAAATGTGTTTGGATATAGTTGGAATTACGTAGAAAGTGCTTCGAAGCATCACCAAAAGTGTTTGGATATGGTTGGAATCACGTAGAAAGTGCTTCGAAGCATCACTAAAAGTGTTTGGATGTGGTTGGAATTACGTAGAAAGTGCTTCGAAACATCACTAATAGTGTTTGGATATGGTTGGAATTACGTAGAAAGTGCTTCGAAGCATCACTAAAAGTGTTTGGATATGGTTGGAATTACGTAGAAAGTGCTTCGAAGGATCACTAAATGTGTTTGGATGTGGTTGGAATTACGTAGAAAGTGCTTCGAAGCATCACTAAAAGTGTTTGGATGTGGTTGGAATTACGTAGAAAGTGCTTCGAAGGATCACTAAATGTGTTTGGATGTGGTTGGAATTACGTAGAAAGTGCTTCGAAACATCACTAATAGTGTTTGGATATGGTTGGAATTACGTAGAAAGTGCTTCGAAGCATCACTAAAAGTGTTTGGATATGGTTGGAATTACGTAGAAAGTGCTTCGAAGCATCACTAAAAGTGTTTGGATGTGGTTGGAATTACGTAGAAAGTGCTTCGAAACATCACTAATAGTGTTTGGATATGGTTGGAATTACGTAGAAAGTGCGTCGAAGCATCACTAATAGTGTTTGGATATGGTTGGAATTACGTAGAAAGTGCTTCGAAGCATCACTAAAAGTGTTTGGATGTGGTTGGAATTACGTAGAAAGTGCTTCGAAGGATCACTAAATGTGTTTGGATATGGTTGGAATTACGTAGAAAGTGCTTCGAAGCATCACTAAATGTGTTCGGATGTGGTTGGAATTACGTAAAAAGTGCTTCGAAGCATCACCAAAAGTGTTTGAATATGGTTGGAATTACGTAGTAAGTGCTTCGAAGCATCACTAAAAGTGTTTGGATGTGGTTGGAATTACGTAGAAAGTGCTTCGAAGCATCACTAAATGTGTTTGGATATGGTTGGAATTACGTAGAAAGTGCTTCGAAGCATCACCAAAAGTGTTTGAATATGGTTGGAATTACGTAGAAAGTGCTTCGAAGCATCACTAAAAGTGTTTGGATGTGGTTGGAATTACGTAGAAAGTGCTTCGAAGCATCACTAATAGTGTTTGGATATGGTTGGAATTACGTAGAAAGTGCTTCGAAGCATCACTAAAAGTGTTTGGATATGGTTGGAATTACGTAGAAAGTGCTTCGAAGCATCACTAAAAGTGTTTGGATGTGGTTGGAATTACGTAGAAAGTGCTTCGAAACATCACTAATAGTGTTTGGATATGGTTGGAATTACGTAGAAAGTGCGTCGAAGCATCACTAAAAGTGTTTGGATATGGTTGGAATTACGTAGAAAGTGCTTCGAAGCATCACTAAAAGTGTTTGGATGTGGTTGGAATTACGTAGAAAGTGCTTCGAAGGATCACTAAATGTGTTTGGATATGGTTGGAATTACGTAGAAAGTGCTTCGAAGCATCACTAAAAGTGTTTGGATGTGGTTGGAATTACGTAGAAAGTGCTTCGAAGCATCACTAAAAGTGTTCGGATGTGGTTGGAATTACGTAGAAAGTGCTTCGAAGCATCACTAAATGTGTTTGGATATAGTTGGAATTACGTAGTAAGTGCTTCGAAGCATCACTAAAAGTGTTTGGATGTGGTTGGAATTACGTAGAAAGTGCTTCGAACAATCACCAAAGGTGTTTGGATGTGGTTGGAATTACGTAGAAAGTGCTTCGAAGCATCACTAAAAGTGTTTGGATGTGGTTGGAATTACGTAAAAAGTGCTTCGAAGCATCACTAAAAGTGTTTGGATGTGGTTGGAATTACGTAGAAAGTGCTTCGAAGTATCACTAAAAGTGTTTGGATGTGGTTGGAATTACGTAGAAAGTGCGTCGAAGCATCACTAAAAGTGTTTGGATGTGGTTGGAATTACGTAGAAAGTGCTTCGAAGGATCACTAAATGTGTTTGGATATGGTTGGAATTACGTTGAAAGTGCTTCGAAGCATCACTAAAAGTGTTTGGATGTGGTTGGAATTACGTAAAAAGTGCTTCGAAGCATCACCAAAAGTGTTTGGATATGGTTGGAATTACGTAGAAAGTGCTTCGAAGCATCACTAAAAGTGTTTGGATGTGGTTGGAATTACGTAGAAAGTGCTTCGAAGCATCACTAAAAGTGTTTGGATGTGGTTGGAATTACGTAGAAAGTGCTTCGAAGCATCACTAAAAGTGTTTGGATATGGTTGGAATTACGTAGAAAGTGCTTCGAAGCATCACTAAAAGTGTTTGGATATGGTTGGAATTACGTAGAAAGTGCTTCGAAGCATCACTAAATGTGTTTGGATGTGGTTGGAATTACGTAGAAAGTGCTTCGAAGCATCACTAAATGTGTTTGGATGTGGTTGGAATTACGTAAAAAGTGCTTCGAAGCATCACCAAAAGTGTTTGGATATGGTTGGAATTACGTAGAAAGTGCGTCGAAGCATCACTAAAAGTGTTTGGATGTGGTTGGAATTACGTAGAAAGTGCTTCGAAGCATCACCAAAAGAGTTTGGATATGGTTGGAATTACGTAGAAAGTGCTTCGAAGCATCACTAAAAGTGTTTGGATGTGGTTGGAATTACGTAGAAAGTGCTTCGAAGCATCACTAAAAGTGTTTGGATGTGGTTGGAATTACGTAGAAAGTGCTTCGAAGCATCACTAAAAGTGTTTGGATGTGGTTGGAATTACGTAGAAAGTGCTTCGAAGCATCACTAAAAGTGTTTGGATGTGGTTGGAATTACGTAGAAAGTGCTTCGAAGCATCACTAAAAGTGTTTGGATATGGTTGGAATTACGTAGAAAGTGCTTCGAAGCATCACTAAAAGTGTTTGGATATGGTTGGAATTACGTAGAAAGTGCTTCGAAGCATCACTAAAAGTGTTTGGATATGGTTGGAATTACGTAGAAAGTGCTTCGAAGCATCACTAAATGTGTTTGGATGTGGTTGGAATTACGTAGAAAGTGCTTCGAAGCATCACTAAATGTGTTTGGATGTGGTTGGAATTACGTAAAAAGTGCTTCGAAGCATCACCAAAAGTGTTTGGATATGGTTGGAATTACGTAGAAAGTGCGTCGAAGCATCACTAAAAGTGTTTGGATGTGGTTGGAATTACGTAGAAAGTGCTTCGAAGCATCACTAAAAGTGTTTGGATGTGGTTGGAATTACGTAGAAAGTGCTTCGAAGCATCACTAAAAGTGTTTGGATGTGGTTGGAATTACGTAGAAAGTGCTTCGAAGCATCACTAAAAGTGTTTGGATGTGGTTGGAATTACGTAGAAAGTGCTTCGAAGCATCACTAAAAGTGTTTGGATATGGTTGGAATTACGTAGAAAGTGCTTCGAAGCATCACTAAAAGTGTTTGGATGTGGTTGGAATTACGTAGAAAGTGCTTCGAAGCATCATCAAAAGTGTTTGGATGTGGTTGGAATTACGTAGAAAGTGCTTCGAAGCATCACTAAAAGTGTTTGGATGTGGTTGGAATTACGTAGAAAGTGCTTCGAAGCATCACTAAAAGTGTTTGGATGTGGTTGGAATTACGTAGAAAGTGCTTCGAAGCATCACTAAAAGTGTTTGGATGTGGTTGGAATTACGTAGAAAGTGCTTCGAAGCATCACTAAAAGTGTTTGGATATGGTTGGAATTACGTAGAAAGTGCTTCGAAGCATCACTAAAAGTGTTTGGATATGGTTGGAATTACGTAGAAAGTGCTTCGAAGCATCACTAAAAGTGTTTGGATGTGGTTGGAATTACGTAGAAAGTGCTTCGAAGCATCACTAAAAGTGTTTGGATGTGGTTGGAATTACGTAGAAAGTGCTTCGAAGCATCACTAAAAGTGTTTGGATGTGGTTGGAATAACGTAGAAAGTGCTTCGAAGCATCACTAAAAGTGTTTGGATGTGGTTGGAATTACGTAGAAAGTGCTTCGAAGCATCACTAAAAGTGTTTGGATATGGTTGGAATTACGTAGAAAGTGCTTCGAAGCATCACTAAAAGTATTTGGATATGGTTGGAATTACGTAGAAAGTGCTTCGAAGCATCACTAAAAGTGTTTGGATATGGTTGGAATTACGTAGAAAGTGCTTCGAAGCATCACTAAATGTGTTTGGATGTGGTTGGAATTACGTAGAAAGTGCTTCGAAGCATCACTAAAAGTGTTTGGATGTGGTTGGAATTACGTAGAAAGTGCTTCGAAGCATCACTAAAAGTGTTTGGATGTGGTTGGAATTACGTAAAAAGTGCTTCGAAGCATCACCAAAAGTGTTTGAATATGGTTGGAATTACGTAGAAAGTGCTTCGAAGCATCACTAAAAGTGTTTGGATGTGGTTGGAATTACGTAGAAAGTGCTTCGAAGCATCACTAAAAGTGTTTGGATGTGGTTGGAATTACGTAGAAAGTGCTTCGAAGCATCACTAAAAGTGTTTGGATATGGTTGGAATTACGTAGAAAGTGCTTCGAAGCATCACCAAAGGTGTTTGGATGTGGTTGGAATTACGTAAAAAGTGCTTCGAAGCATCACCAAAAGTGTTTGGATGTGGTTGGAATTACGTAGAAAGTGCTTCGAAGCATCACTAAATGTGTTTGGATGTGGTTGGAATTACGTAGAAAGTGCTTCGAAGCATCACTAAATGTGTTTGGATGTGGTTGGAATTACGTAGAAAGTGCTTCGAAGCATCACTAAATGTGTTTGGATGTGGTTGGAATTACGTAAAAAGTGCTTCGAAGCATCACTAAAAGTGTTTGGATGTGGTTGGAATTACGTAGAAAGTGCTTCGAAGCATCACTAAAAGTGTTTGGATGTGGTTGGAATTACGTAGAAAGTGCTTCGAAGCATCACTAAAAGTGTTTGGATGTGGTTGGAATTACGTAGAAAGTGCTTCGAAGCATCACTAAAAGTGTTTGGATGTGGTTGGAATTACGTAGAAAGTGCTTCGAAGCATCACTAAAAGTGTTTGGATGTGGTTGGAATTACGTAGAAAGTGCTTCGAAGCATCACTAAATGTGTTTGGATGTGGTTGGAATTACGTAGAAAGTGCTTCGAAGCATCACTAAAAGTGTTTGGATGTGGTTGGAATTACGTAGAAAGTGCTTCGAAGCATCACTAAAAGTGTTTGGATGTGGTTGGAATTACGTAGAAAGTGCTTCGAAGCATCACTAAAAGTGTTTGGATGTGGTTGGAATTACGTAGAAAGTGCTTCGAAGCATCACTAAAAGTGTTTGGATCTGGTTGGAATTACGTAGAAAGTGCTTCGAAGCATCACTAAAAGTGTTTGGATGTGGTTGGAATTACGTAGAAAGTGCTTCGAAGCATCACTAAAAGTGTTTGGATGTGGTTGGAATTACGTAGAAAGTGCTTCGAAGCATCACTAAAAGTATTTGGATATGGTTGGAATTACGTAGAAAGTGCTTCGAAGCATCACTAAAAGTGTTTGGATATGGTTGGAATTACGTAGAAAGTGCTTCGAAGCATCACTAAATGTGTTTGGATGTGGTTGGAATTACGTAGAAAGTGCTTCGAAGCATCACTAAAAGTGTTTGGATGTGGTTGGAATTACGTAGAAAGTGCTTCGAAGCATCACTAAAAGTGTTTGGATGTGGTTGGAATTACGTAAAAAGTGCTTCGAAGCATCACCAAAAGTGTTTGAATATGGTTGGAATTACGTAGAAAGTGCTTCGAAGCATCACTAAAAGTGTTTGGATGTGGTTGGAATTACGTAGAAAGTGCTTCGAAGCATCACTAAAAGTGTTTGGATGTGGTTGGAATTACGTAGAAAGTGCTTCGAAGCATCACTAAATGTGTTTGGATGTGGTTGGAATTACGTAAAAAGTGCTTCGAAGCATCACCAAAAGTGTTTGGATATGGTTGGAATTACGTAGAAAGTGCGTCGAAGCATCACTAAAAGTGTTTGGATGTGGTTGGAATTACGTAGAAAGTGCTTCGAAGCATCACTAAAAGTGTTTGGATATGGTTGGAATTACGTAGAAAGTGCTTCGAAGCATCACTAAAAGTGTTTGGATGTGGTTGGAATTACGTAGAAAGTGCTTCGAAGCATCACTAAAAGTGTTTGGATGTGGTTGGAATTACGTAAAAAGTGCTTCGAAGCATCACTAAAAGTGTTTGGATGTGGTTGGAATTACGTAGAAAGTGCTTCGAAGCATCACTAAAAGTGTTTGGATGTGGTTGGAATTACGTAGAAAGTGCTTCGAAGCATCACTAAAAGTGTTTGGATGTGGTTGGAATTACGTAGAAAGTGCTTCGAAGCATCACTAAAAGTGTTTGGATGTGGTTGGAATTACGTAGAAAGTGCTTCGAAGCATCACTAAAAGTGTTTGGATGTGGTTGGAATTACGTAGAAAGTGCTTCGAAGCATCACTAAATGTGTTTGGATGTGGTTGGAATTACGTAGAAAGTGCTTCGAAGCATCACTAAAAGTGTTTGGATGTGGTTGGAATTACGTAGAAAGTGCTTCGAAGCATCACTAAAAGTGTTTGGATGTGGTTGGAATTACGTAGAAAGTGCTTCGAAGCATCACTAAAAGTGTTTGGATGTGGTTGGAATTACGTAGAAAGTGCTTCGAAGCATCACTAAAAGTGTTTGGATGTGGTTGGAATTACGTAGAAAGTGCTTCGAAGCATCACTAAAAGTGTTTGGATGTGGTTGGAATTACGTAGAAAGTGCTTCGAAGCATCACTAAAAGTGTTTGGATGTGGTTGGAATTACGTAGAAAGTGCTTCGAAGCATCACTAAAAGTGTTTGGATGTGGTTGGAATTACGTAGAAAGTGCTTCGAAGCATCACTAAAAGTGTTTGGATGTGGTTGGAATTACGTAGAAAGTGCTTCGAAGCATCACTAAAAGTGTTTGGATGTGGTTGGAATTACGTAGAAAGTGCTTCGAAGCATCACTAAAAGTGTTTGGATGTGGTTGGAATTACGTAGAAAGTGCTTCGAAGCATCACTAAAAGTGTTTGGATGTGGTTGGAATTACGTAGAAAGTGCTTCGAAGCATCACTAAAAGTGTTTGGATGTGGTTGGAATTACGTAGAAAGTGCTTCGAAGCATCACTAAAAGTGTTTGGATGTGGTTGGAATTACGTAGAAAGTGCTTCGAAGCATCACTAAAAGTGTTTGGATGTGGTTGGAATTACGTAGAAAGTGCTTCGAAGCATCACTAAAAGTGTTTGGATATGGTTGGAATTACGTAGAAAGTGCTTCGAAGCATCACTAAAAGTGTTTGGATATGGTTGGAATTACGTAGAAAGTGCTTCGAAGCATCACTAAATGTGTTTGGATGTGGTTGGAATTACGTAGAAAGTGCTTCGAAGCATCACTAAAAGTGTTTGGATGTGGTTGGAATTACGTAAAAAGTGCTTCGAAGCATCACCAAAAGTGTTTGAATATGGTTGGAATTACGTAGAAAGTGCTTTGAAGCATCACTAAAAGTGTTTGGATGTGGTTGGAATTACGTAGAAAGTGCTTCGAAGCATCACTAAAAGTGTTTGGATGTGGTTGGAATTACGTAGAAAGTGCTTCGAAGCATCACTAAAAGTGTTTGGATATGGTTGGAATTACGTAGAAAGTGCTTCGAAGCATCACCAAAGGTGTTTGGATGTGGTTGGAATTACGTAGAAAGTGCTTCGAAGCATCACTAAATGTGTTCGGATGTGGTTGGAATTACGTAAAAAGTGCTTCGAAGCATCACCAAAAGTGTTTGGATATGGTTGGAATTACGTAGAAAGTGCTTCGAAGCATCACTAAATGTGTTTGGATGTGGTTGGAATTACGTAGAAAGTGCTTCGAAGCATCACTAAATGTGTTTGGATGTGGTTGGAATTACGTAAAAAGTGCTTCGAAGCATCACCAAAAGTGTTTGGATATGGTTGGAATTACGTAGAAAGTGCGTCGAAGCATCACTAAAAGTGTTTGGATGTGGTTGGAATTACGTAGAAAGTGCTTCGAAGCATCACCAAAAGTGTTTGGATATGGTTGGAATTACGTAGAAAGTGCTTCGAAGCATCACTAAAAGTGTTTGGATGTGGTTGGAATTACGTAGAAAGTGCTTCGAAGCATCACTAAAAGTGTTTGGATGTGGTTGGAATTACGTAGAAAGTGCTTCGAAGCATCACTAAAAGTGTTTGGATGTGGTTGGAATTACGTAGAAAGTGCTTCGAAGCATCACTAAAAGTGTTTGGATGTGGTTGGAATTACGTAAAAAGTGCTTCGAAGCATCACTAAAAGTGTTTGGATGTGGTTGGAATTACGTAGAAAGTGCTTCGAAGCATCACTAAAAGTGTTTGGATGTGGTTGGAATTACGTAGAAAGTGCTTCGAAGCATCACTAAAAGTGTTTGGATATGGTTGGAATTACGTAGAAAGTGCTTCGAAGCATCACTAAAAGTGTTTGGATATGGTTGGAATTACGTAGAAAGTGCTTCGAAGCATCACTAAATGTGTTTGGATGTGGTTGGAATTACGTAGAAAGTGCTTCGAAGCATCACTAAAAGTGTTTGGATGTGGTTGGAATTACGTAAAAAGTGCTTCGAAGCATCACCAAAAGTGTTTGAATATGGTTGGAATTACGTAGTAAGTGCTTCGAAGCATCACTAAAAGTGTTTGGATGTGGTTGGAATTACGTAAAAAGTGCTTCGAAGCATCACCAAAAGTGTTTGGATATGGTTGGAATTACGTAGAAAGTGCTTCGAAGCATCACTAAATGTGTTCGGATGTGGTTGGAATTACGTAAAAAGTGCTTCGAAGCATCACCAAAAGTGTTTGAATATGGTTGGAATTACGTAGTAAGTGCTTCGAAGCATCACTAAAAGTGTTTGGATATGGTTGGAATTACGTAGAAAGTGCTTCGAAGCATCACCAAAGGTGTTTGGATGTGGTTGGAATTACGTAGAAAGTGCTTCGAAGCATCACTAAAAGTGTTTGGATGTGGTTGGAATTACGTAAAAAGTGCTTCGAAGCATCACCAAAAGTGTTTGAATATGGTTGGAATTACGTAGTAAGTGCTTCGAAGCATCACTAAAAGTGTTTGGATATGGTTGGAATTACGTAGAAAGTGCTTCGAAGCATCACCAAAGGTGTTTGGATGTGGTTGGAATTACGTAGAAAGTGCTTCGAAGCATCACTAAATGTGTTCGGATGTGGTTGGAATTACGTAAAAAGTGCTTCGAAGCATCACCAAAAGTGTTTGGATATGGTTGGAATTACGTAGAAAGTGCTTCGAAGCATCACTAAATGTGTTTGGATGTGGTTGGAATTACGTAGAAAGTGCTTCGAAGCATCACTAAATGTGTTTGGATGTGGTTGGAATTACGTAAAAAGTGCTTCGAAGCATCACCAAAAGTGTTTGGATATGGTTGGAATTACGTAGAAAGTGCGTCGAAGCATCACTAAAAGTGTTTGGATGTGGTTGGAATTACGTAGAAAGTGCTTCGAAGCATCACCAAAAGTGTTTGGATATGGTTGGAATTACGTAGAAAGTGCTTCGAAGCATCACTAAAAGTGTTTGGATGTGGTTGGAATTACGTAGAAAGTGCTTCGAAGCATCACTAAAAGTGTTTGGATGTGGTTGGAATTACGTAGAAAGTGCTTCGAAGCATCACTAAAAGTGTTTGGATGTGGTTGGAATTACGTAGAAAGTGCTTCGAAGCATCACTAAAAGTGTTTGGATGTGGTTGGAATTACGTAGAAAGTGCTTCGAAGCATCACTAAAAGTGTTTGGATGTGGTTGGAATTACGTAGAAAGTGCTTCGAAGCATCACTAAAAGTGTTTGGATGTGGTTGGAATTACGTAGAAAGTGCTTCGAAGCATCACTAAAAGTGTTTGGATGTGGTTGGAATTACGTAGAAAGTGCTTCGAAGCATCACTAAAAGTGTTTGGATATGGTTGGAATTACGTAGAAAGTGCTTCGAAGCATCACCAAAGGTGTTTGGATGTGGTTGGAATTACGTAGAAAGTGCTTCGAAGCATCACTAAATGTGTTCGGATGTGGTTGGAATTACGTAGAAAGTGCTTCGAAGCATCACCAAAAGTGTTTGGATATGGTTGGAATTACGTAGAAAGTGCGTCGAAGCATCACTAAAAGTGTTTGGATGTGGTTGGAATTACGTAAAAAGTGCTTCGAAGCATCACCAAAAGTGTTTGGATATGGTTGGAATTACGTAGAAAGTGCGTCGAAGCATCACTAAAAGTGTTTGGATGTGGTTGGAATTACGTAGAAAGTGCTTCGAAGCATCACTAAATGTGTTTGGATGTGGTTGGAATTACGTAGAAAGTGCTTCGAAGCATCACTAAAAGTGTTTGGATGTGGTTGGAATTACGTAGAAAGTGCTTCGAAGCATCACTAAAAGTGTTTGGATATGGTTGGAATTACGTAGAAAGTGCTTCGAAGCATCACCAAAGGTGTTTGGATGTGGTTGGAATTACGTAGAAAGTGCTTCGAAGCATCACTAAATGTGTTCGGATGTGGTTGGAATTACGTAGAAAGTGCTTCGAAGCATCACTAAAAGTGTTTGGATGTGGTTGGAATTACGTAGTAAGTGCTTCGAAGCATCACTAAAAGTGTTTGGATGTGGTTGGAATTACGTAAAAAGTGCTTCGAAGCATCACCAAAAGTGTTTGGATATGGTTGGAATTACGTAGAAAGTGCGTCGAAGCATCACTAAAAGTGTTTGGATGTGGTTGGAATTACGTAGAAAGTGCTTCGAAGCATCACTAAATGTGTTTGGATGTGGTTGGAATTACGTAGAAAGTGCTTCGAAGCATCACTAAATGTGTTTGGATGTGGTTGGAATTACGTAAAAAGTGCTTCGAAGCATCACTAAAAGTGTTTGGATGTGGTTGGAATTACGTAGAAAGTGCTTCGAAGCATCACCAAAGGTGTTTGGATGTGGTTGGAATTACGTAGAAAGTGCTTCGAAGCATCACTAAAAGTGTTTGGATATGGTTGGAATTACGTAGAAAGTGCTTCGAAGCATCACTAAAAGTGTTTGGATATGGTTGGAATTACGTAGAAAGTGCTTCGAAGCATCACTAAAAGTGTTTGGATGTGGTTGGAATTACGTAAAAAGTGCTTCGAAGCATCACCAAAAGTGTTTGGATATGGTTGGAATTACGTAGAAAGTGCTTCGAAGCATCACTAAAAGTGTTTGGATATGGTTGGAATTACGTAGAAAGTGCTTCGAAGCATCACTAAATGTGTTTGGATGTGGTTGGAATTACGTAGAAAGTGCTTCGAAGCATCACTAAAAGTGTTTGGATGTGGTTGGAATTACGTAAAAAGTGCTTCGAAGCATCACCAAAAGTGTTTGAATATGGTTGGAATTACGTAGTAAGTGCTTCGAAGCATCACTAAAAGTGTTTGGATGTGGTTGGAATTACGTAAAAAGTGCTTCGAAGCATCACCAAAAGTGTTTGGATATGGTTGGAATTACGTAGAAAGTGCTTCGAAGCATCACTAAAAGTGTTTGGATGTGGTTGGAATTACGTAGAAAGTGCTTCGAAGCATCACTAAAAGTGTTTGGATGTGGTTGGAATTACGTAGAAAGTGCTTCGAAGCATCACTAAAAGTGTTTGGATGTGGTTGGAATTACGTAGAAAGTGCTTCGAAGCATCACTAAAAGTGTTTGGATATGGTTGGAATTACGTAGAAAGTGCTTCGAAGCATCACCAAAGGTGTTTGGATGTGGTTGGAATTACGTAGAAAGTGCTTCGAAGCATCACTAAATGTGTTCGGATGTGGTTGGAATTACGTAGAAAGTGCTTCGAAGCATCACCAAAAGTGTTTGGATATGGTTGGAATTACGTAGAAAGTGCGTCGAAGCATCACTAAAAGTGTTTGGATGTGGTTGGAATTACGTAAAAAGTGCTTCGAAGCATCACCAAAAGTGTTTGGATATGGTTGGAATTACGTAGAAAGTGCGTCGAAGCATCACTAAAAGTGTTTGGATGTGGTTGGAATTACGTAGAAAGTGCTTCGAAGCATCACTAAAAGTGTTTGGATGTGGTTGGAATTACGTAGAAAGTGCTTCGAAGCATCACTAAAAGTGTTTGGATGTGGTTGGAATTACGTAGAAAGTGCTTCGAAGCATCACTAAAAGTGTTTGGATATGGTTGGAATTACGTAGAAAGTGCTTCGAAGCATCACCAAAGGTGTTTGGATGTGGTTGGAATTACGTAGAAAGTGCTTCGAAGCATCACTAAATGTGTTCGGATGTGGTTGGAATTACGTAGAAAGTGCTTCGAAGCATCACTAAAAGTGTTTGGATGTGGTTGGAATTACGTAGTAAGTGCTTCGAAGCATCACTAAAAGTGTTTGGATGTGGTTGGAATTACGTAAAAAGTGCTTCGAAGCATCACCAAAAGTGTTTGGATATGGTTGGAATTACGTAGAAAGTGCGTCGAAGCATCACTAAAAGTGTTTGGATGTGGTTGGAATTACGTAGAAAGTGCTTCGAAGCATCACTAAATGTGTTTGGATGTGGTTGGAATTACGTAGAAAGTGCTTCGAAGCATCACTAAATGTGTTTGGATGTGGTTGGAATTACGTAAAAAGTGCTTCGAAGCATCACCAAAAGTGTTTGGATATGGTTGGAATTACGTAGAAAGTGCGTCGAAGCATCACTAAAAGTGTTTGGATGTGGTTGGAATTACGTAGAAAGTGCTTCGAAGCATCACCAAAAGTGTTTGGATATGGTTGGAATTACGTAGAAAGTGCTTCGAAGCATCACTAAAAGTGTTTGGATGTGGTTGGAATTACGTAGAAAGTGCTTCGAAGCATCACTAAAAGTGTTTGGATGTGGTTGGAATTACGTAGAAAGTGCTTCGAAGCATCACTAAAAGTGTTTGGATGTGGTTGGAATTACGTAGAAAGTGCTTCGAAGCATCACTAAAAGTGTTTGGATGTGGTTGGAATTACGTAGAAAGTGCTTCGAAGCATCACTAAAAGTGTTTGGATATGGTTGGAATTACGTAGAAAGTGCTTCGAAGCATCACTAAATGTGTTTGGATGTGGTTGGAATTACGTAGAAAGTGCTTCGAAGCATCACTAAATGTGTTTGGATGTGGTTGGAATTACGTAAAAAGTGCTTCGAAGCATCACCAAAAGTGTTTGGATATGGTTGGAATTACGTAGAAAGTGCGTCGAAGCATCACTAAAAGTGTTTGGATGTGGTTGGAATTACGTAGAAAGTGCTTCGAAGCATCACTAAAAGTGTTTGGATATGGTTGGAATTACGTAGAAAGTGCTTCGAAGCATCACTAAAAGTGTTTGGATGTGGTTGGAATTACGTAGAAAGTGCTTCGAAGCATCACTAAAAGTGTTTGGATGTGGTTGGAATTACGTAGAAAGTGCTTCGAAGCATCACTAAAAGTGTTTGGATGTGGTTGGAATTACGTAGAAAGTGCTTCGAAGCATCACTAAAAGTGTTTGGATGTGGTTGGAATTACGTAGAAAGTGCTTCGAAGCATCACTAAAAGTGTTTGGATGTGGTTGGAATTACGTAGAAAGTGCTTCGAAGCATCACTAAAAGTGTTTGGATATGGTTGGAATTACGTAGAAAGTGCTTCGAAGCATCACTAAAAGTGTTTGGATGTGGTTGGAATTACGTAGAAAGTGCTTCGAAGCATCACTAAATGTGTTTGGATGTGGTTGGAATTACGTAAAAAGTGCTTCGAAGCATCACCAAAAGTGTTTGGATATGGTTGGAATTACGTAGAAAGTGCTTCGAAGCATCACTAAAAGTGTTTGGATGTGGTTGGAATTACGTAGAAAGTGCTTCGAAGCATCACTAAAAGTGTTTGGATATGGTTGGAATTACGTAGAAAGTGCTTCGAAGCATCACTAAATGTGTTTGGATGTGGTTGGAATTACGTAGAAAGTGCTTCGAAGCATCACTAAATGTGTTTGGATGTGGTTGGAATTACGTAAAAAGTGCTTCGAAGCATCACCAAAAGTGTTTGGATATGGTTGGAATTACGTAGAAAGTGCGTCGAAGCATCACTAAAAGTGTTTGGATGTGGTTGGAATTACGTAGAAAGTGCTTCGAAGCATCACTAAAAGTGTTTGGATGTGGTTGGAATTACGTAGAAAGTGCTTCGAAGCATCACTAAATGTGTTTGGATGTGGTTGGAATTACGTAGAAAGTGCTTCGAAGCATCACTAAAAGTGTTTGGATATGGTTGGAATTACGTAGAAAGTGCTTCGAAGCATCACTAAAAGTGTTTGGATGTGGTTGGAATTACGTAGAAAGTGCTTCGAAGCATCACTAAAAGTGTTTGGATGTGGTTGGAATTACGTAGAAAGTGCTTCGAAGCATCACTAAAAGTGTTTGGATGTGGTTGGAATTACGTAGAAAGTGCTTCGAAGCATCACTAAAAGTGTTTGGATGTGGTTGGAATTACGTAGAAAGTGCTTCGAAGCATCACTAAAAGTGTTTGGATATGGTTGGAATTACGTAGAAAGTGCTTCGAAGCATCACTAAAAGTGTTTGGATGTGGTTGGAATTACGTAGAAAGTGCTTCGAAGCATCACTAAAAGTGTTTGGATGTGGTTGGAATTACGTAGAAAGTGCTTCGAAGCATCACTAAATGTGTTTGGATGTGGTTGGAATTACGTAGAAAGTGCTTCGAAGCTTCACTAAATGTGTTTGGATGTGGTTGGAATTACGTAAAAAGTGCTTCGAAGCATCACCAAAAGTGTTTGGATATGGTTGGAATTACGTAGAAAGTGCGTCGAAGCATCACTAAAAGTGTTTGGATGTGGTTGGAATTACGTAGAAAGTGCTTCGAAGCATCACTAAAAGTGTTTGGATATGGTTGGAATTACGTAGAAAGTGCTTCGAAGCATCACTAAAAGTGTTTGGATGTGGTTGGAATTACGTAGAAAGTGCTTCGAAGCATCACTAAAAGTGTTTGGATGTGGTTGGAATTACGTAGAAAGTGCTTCGAAGCATCACTAAAAGTGTTTGGATGTGGTTGGAATTACGTAGAAAGTGCTTCGAAGCATCACTAAAAGTGTTTGGATGTGGTTGGAATTACGTAGAAAGTGCTTCGAAGCATCACTAAAAGTGTTTGGATATGGTTGGAATTACGTAGAAAGTGCTTCGAAGCATCACTAAAAGTGTTTGGATGTGGTTGGAATTACGTAGAAAGTGCTTCGAAGCATCACTAAAAGTGTTTGGATGTGGTTGGAATTACGTAGAAAGTGCTTCGAAGCATCACTAAAAGTGTTTGGATGTGGTTGGAATTACGTAGAAAGTGCTTCGAAGCATCACTAAAAGTGTTTGGATGTGGTTTTAATTACGTAGAAAGTGCTTCGAAGCATCACTAAAAGTGTTTGGATATGGTTGGAATTACGTAGAAAGTGCTTCGAAGCATCACTAAATGTGTTTGGATGTGGTTGGAATTACGTAGAAAGTGCTTCGAAGCATCACTAAATGTGTTTGGATGTGGTTGGAATTACGTAAAAAGTGCTTCGAAGCATCACCAAAAGTGTTTGGATATGGTTGGAATTACGTAGAAAGTGCGTCGAAGCATCACTAAAAGTGTTTGGATGTGGTTGGAATTACGTAGAAAGTGCTTCGAAGCATCACTAAAAGTGTTTGGATATGGTTGGAATTACGTAGAAAGTGCTTCGAAGCATCACTAAAAGTGTTTGGATGTGGTTGGAATTACGTAGAAAGTGCTTCGAAGCATCACTAAAAGTGTTTGGATGTGGTTGGAATTACGTAGAAAGTGCTTCGAAGCATCACTAAAAGTGTTTGGATGTGGTTGGAATTACGTAGAAAGTGCTTCGAAGCATCACTAAAAGTGTTTGGATGTGGTTGGAATTACGTAGAAAGTGCTTCGAAGCATCACTAAAAGTGTTTGGATGTGGTTGGAATTACGTAGAAAGTGCTTCGAAGCATCACTAAATGTGTTTGGATGTGGTTGGAATTACGTAGAAAGTGCTTCGAAGCATCACTAAATGTGTTTGGATGTGGTTGGAATTACGTAAAAAGTGCTTCGAAGCATCACTAAAAGTGTTTGGATATGGTTGGAATTACGTAGAAAGTGCTTCGAAGCATCACTAAAAGTGTTTGGATGTGGTTGGAATTACGTAGAAAGTGCTTCGAAGCATCACTAAAAGTGTTTGGATGTGGTTGTAATTACGTAGAAAGTGCTTCGAAGCATCACTAAAAGTGTTTGGATGTGGTTGGAATTACGTAGAAAGTGCTTCGAAGCATCACTAAAAGTGTTTGGATGTGGTTGGAATTACGTAGAAAGTGCTTCGAAGCATCACTAAATGTGTTTGGATGTGGTTTTAATTACGTAGAAAGTGCTTCGAAGCATCACTAAATGTGTTTGGATGTGGTTGGAATTACGTAAAAAGTGCTTCGAAGCATCACTAAAAGTGTTTGGATATGGTTGGAATTACGTAGAAAGTGCTTCGAAGCATCACTAAAAGTGTTTGGATGTGGTTGGAATTACGTAGAAAGTGCTTCGAAGCATCACTAAAAGTGTTTGGATGTGGTTGGAATTACGTAGAAAGTGCTTCGAAGCATCACTAAAAGTGTTTGGATGTGGTTGGAATTACGTAGAAAGTGCTTCGAAGCATCACTAAAAGTGTTTGGATGTGGTTGGAATTACGTAGAAAGTGCTTCGAAGCATCACTAAAAGTGTTTGGATGTGGTTGGAATTACGTAGAAAGTGCTTCGAAGCATCACTAAAAGTGTTTGGATGTGGTTGGAATTACGTAGAAAGTGCTTCGAAGCATCACTAAAAGTGTTTGGATATGGTTGGAATTACGTAGAAAGTGCTTCGAAGCATCACTAAAAGTGTTTGGATATGGTTGGAATTACGTAGAAAGTGCTTCGAAGCATCACTAAATGTGTTTGGATGTGGTTGGAATTACGTAGAAAGTGCTTCGAAGCATCACTAAAAGTGTTTGGATGTGGTTGGAATAACGTAAAAAGTGCTTCGAAGCATCACCAAAAGTGTTTGAATATGGTTGGAATTACGTAGTAAGTGCTTCGAAGCATCACTAAAAGTGTTTGGATATGGTTGGAATTACGTAGAAAGTGCTTCGAAGCATCACTAAAAGTGTTTGGATGTGGTTGGAATTACGTAGAAAGTGCTTCGAAGCATCACTAAAAGTGTTTGGATATGGTTGGAATTACGTAGAAAGTGCTTCGAAGCATCACTAAAAGTGTTTGGATATGGTTGGAATTACGTAGAAAGTGCTTCGAAGCATCACTAAAAGTGTTTGGATATGGTTGGAATTACGTAGAAAGTGCTTCGAAGCATCACTAAAAGTGTTTGGATGTGGTTGGAATTACGTAGAAAGTGCTTCGAAGCATCACCAAAGGTGTTTGGATGTGGTTGGAATTACGTAGAAAGTGCTTCGAAGCATCACCAAAAGTGTTTGGACGTGGTTGGAATTACGTCGAAAGTGCTTCGAAGCATCATCAAAAGTGTTTGGATGTGGTTGGAATTACGTAGAAAGTGCTTCGAAGCATCATCAAAAGTGCTTGGATGTGGTTGGAATTACGTAGAAAGTGCTTCGAAGCATCACCAAAAGTGTTTGGACGTGGTTGGAATTACGTCGAAAGTGCTTCGAAGCATCATCAAAAGTGTTTGGATGTGGTTGGAATTACGTCGAAAGTGCTTCGAAGCATCATCAAAAGTGTTTGGATGTGGTTGGAATTACGTAGAAAGTGCTTCGAAGCATCATCAAAAGTGTTTGGATGTGGTTGGAATTACGTAGAAAGTGCTTCGAAGCATCACTAAAAGTGTTTGGATGTGGTTGGAATTACGTAGAAAGTGCTTCGAAGCATCACTAAATGTGTTTGGATGTGGTTTTAATTACGTAGAAAGTGCTTCGAAGCATCACTAAATGTGTTTGGATGTGGTTGGAATTACGTAAAAAGTGCTTCGAAGCATCACTAAAAGTGTTTGGATATGGTTGGAATTACGTAGAAAGTGCTTCGAAGCATCACTAAAAGTGTTTGGATGTGGTTGGAATTACGTAGAAAGTGCTTCGAAGCATCACCAAAAGTGTTTGGACGTGGTTGGAATTACGTCGAAAGTGCTTCGAAGCATCATCAAAAGTGTTTGGATGTGGTTGGAATTACGTAGAAAGTGCTTCGAAGCATCATCAAAAGTGCTTGGATGTGGTTGGAATTACGTAGAAAGTGCTTCGAAGCATCACCAAAAGTGTTTGGACGTGGTTGGAATTACGTCGAAAGTGCTTCGAAGCATCATCAAAAGTGTTTGGATGTGGTTGGAATTACGTCGAAAGTGCTTCGAAGCATCATCAAAAGTGTTTGGATGTGGTTGGAATTACGTAGAAAGTGCTTCGAAGCATCACTAAAAGTGTTTGGATGTGGTTGGAATTACGTAGAAAGTGCTTCGAAGCATCACTAAAAGTGTTTGGATGTGGTTGGAATTACGTAGAAAGTGCTTCGAAGCATCACTAAATGTGTTTGGATGTGGTTTTAATTACGTAGAAAGTGCTTCGAAGCATCACTAAATGTGTTTGGATGTGGTTGGAATTACGTAAAAAGTGCTTCGAAGCATCACTAAAAGTGTTTGGATATGGTTGGAATTACGTAGAAAGTGCTTCGAAGCATCACTAAAAGTGTTTGGATGTGGTTGGAATTACGTAGAAAGTGCTTCGAAGCATCACTAAAAGTGTTTGGATGTGGTTGGAATTACGTAGAAAGTGCTTCGAAGCATCACTAAAAGTGTTTGGATGTGGTTGGAATTACGTAGAAAGTGCTTCGAAGCATCACTAAAAGTGTTTGGATGTGGTTGGAATTACGTAGAAAGTGCTTCGAAGCATCACTAAAAGTGTTTGGATGTGGTTGGAATTACGTAGAAAGTGCTTCGAAGCATCACTAAAAGTGTTTGGATGTGGTTGGAATTACGTAAAAAGTGCTTCGAAGCATCACTAAAAGTGTTTGGATATGGTTGGAATTACGTAGAAAGTGCTTCGAAGCATCACTAAAAGTGTTTGGATATGGTTGGAATTACGTAGAAAGTGCTTCGAAGCATCACTAAATGTGTTTGGATGTGGTTGGAATTACGTAAAAAGTGCTTCGAAGCATCACCAAAAGTCTTTGGATATGGTTGGAATTACGTAGAAAGTGCTTCGAAGCATCACCAAAGGTGTTTGGATGTGGTTGGAATTACGTAGAAAGTGCTTCGAAGCATCACTAAAAGTGTTTGGATATGGTTGGAATTACCTAGAAAGTGCTTCGAAGCATCACTAAATGTGTTTGGATGTGGTTGGAATTACGTAGAAAGTGCTTCGAAGCATCACTAAAAGTGTTTGGATGTGGTTGGAATTACCTAGAAAGTGCTTCGAAGCATCACTAAAAGTGTTTGGATGTGGTTGGAATTACGTAGAAAGTGCTTCGAAGCATCACTAAAAGTGTTTGGATGTGGTTGGAATTACGTAGAAAGTGCTTCGAAGCATCACTAAAAGTGTTTGGATATGGTTGGAATTACGTAGAAAGTGCTTCGAAGCATCACTAAATGTGTTTGGATGTGGTTGGAATTACGTAAAAAGTGCTTCGAAGCATCACCAAAAGTCTTTGGATATGGTTGGAATTACGTAGAAAGTGCTTCGAAGCATCACCAAAGGTGTTTGGATGTGGTTGGAATTACGTAGAAAGTGCTTCGAAGCATCACTAAAAGTGTTTGGATATGGTTGGAATTACCTAGAAAGTGCTTCGAAGCATCACTAAATGTGTTTGGATGTGGTTGGAATTACGTAGAAAGTGCTTCGAAGCATCACCAAAGGTGTTTGGATGTGGTTGGAATTACGTAGAAAGTGCTTCGAAGCATCACTAAAAGTGTTTGGATATGGTTGGAATTACCTAGAAAGTGCTTCGAAGCATCACTAAATGTGTTTGGATGTGGTTGGAATTACGTAGAAAGTGCTTCGAAGCATCACTAAAAGTGTTTGGATGTGGTTGGAATTACCTAGAAAGTGCTTCGAAGCATCACTAAAAGTGTTTGGATGTGGTTGGAATTACGTAGAAAGTGCTTCGAAGCATCATCAAAAGTGTTTGGATGTGGTTGGAATTACGTAGAAAGTGCTTCGAAGCATCACTAAAAGTGTTTGGATGTGGTTGGAATTACGTAGAAAGTGCTTCGAAGCATCACTAAATGTGTTTGGATGTGGTTTTAATTACGTAGAAAGTGCTTCGAAGCATCACTAAATGTGTTTGGATGTGGTTGGAATTACGTAAAAAGTGCTTCGAAGCATCACTAAAAGTGTTTGGATATGGTTGGAATTACGTAGAAAGTGCTTCGAAGCATCACTAAAAGTGTTTGGACGTGGTTGGAATTACGTCGAAAGTGCTTCGAAGCATCATCAAAAGTGTTTGGATGTGGTTGGAATTACGTAGAAAGTGCTTCGAAGCATCATCAAAAGTGCTTGGATGTGGTTGGAATTACGTAGAAAGTGCTTCGAAGCATCACCAAAAGTGTTTGGACGTGGTTGGAATTACGTCGAAAGTGCTTCGAAGCATCATCAAAAGTGTTTGGATGTGGTTGGAATTACGTCGAAAGTGCTTCGAAGCATCATCAAAAGTGTTTGGATGTGGTTGGAATTACGTAGAAAGTGCTTCGAAGCATCATCAAAAGTGTTTGGATGTGATTGGAATTACGTAGAAAGTGCTTCGAAGCATCATCAAAAGTGTTTGGATGTGATTGGAATTACGTAGAAAGTGCTTCGAAGCATCATCAAAAGTGTTTGGATGTGGTTGGAATTACGTCGACATAGCTTCGAAGCATCATCAAAAGTGTTTGGATGTGGTTGGAATTACGTAGAAAGTGCTTCGAAGCATCATCAAAAGTGTTTGGATGTGGTTGGAATTACGTAGAAAGTGCTTCGAAGCATCATCAAAAGTGTTTGGATGTGGTTGGAATTACGTAGAAAGTGCTTCGAAGCATCATCAAAAGTGTTTGGATGTGGTTGGAATTACGTAGAAAGTGCTTCGAAGCATCACCAAAAGTGTTTGGACGTGGTTGGAATTACGTCGAAAGTGCTTCGAAGCATCATCAAAAGTGTTTGGATGTGGTTGGAATTACGTAGAAAGTGCTTCGAAGCATCATCAAAAGTGTTTGGATGTGGTTGGAATTACGTAGAAAGTGCTTCGAAGCATCATCAAAAGTGTTTGGATGTGGTTGGAATTACGTAGAAAGTGCTTCGAAGCATCATCAAAAGTGTTTGGATGTGGTTGGAATTACGTCGAAAGTGCTTCGAAGCATCATCAAAAGTGTTTGGATGTGGTTGGAATTACGTAGAAAGTGCTTCGAAGCATCATCAAAAGTGTTTGGATGTGGTTGGAATTACGTAGAAAGTGCTTCGAAGCATCATCAAAAGTGTTTGGATGTGGTTGGAATTACGTAGAAAGTGCTTCGAAGCATCATCAAAAGTGTTTGGATGTGGTTGGAATTACGTAGAAAGTGCTTCGAAGCATCATCAAAAGTGTTTGGATGTGGTTGGAATTACGTAGAAAGTGCTTCGAAGCATCATCAAAAGTGTTTGGATGTGGTGGGAATTACGTAGAAAGTGCTTCGAAGCATCATCAAAAGTGTTTGGATGTGGTTGGAATTACGTAGAAAGTGCTTCGAAGCATCATCAAAAGTGTTTGGATGTGGTTGGAATTACGTAGAAAGTGCTTCGAAGCATCACCAAAAGTGTTTGGACGTGGTTGGAATTACGTCGAAAGTGCTTCGAAGCATCATCAAAAGTGTTTGGATGTGGTTGGAATTACGTAGAAAGTGCTTCGAAGCATCATCAAAAGTGTTTGGATGTGGTTGGAATTACGTAGAAAGTGCTTCGAAGCATCATCAAAAGTGTTTGGATGTGGTTGGAATTACGTAGAAAGTGCTTCGAAGCATCATCAAAAGTGTTTGGATGTGGTTGGAATTACGTAGAAAGTGCTTCGAAGCATCATCAAAAGTGTTTGGATGTGGTTGGAATTACGTAGAAAGTGCTTCGAAGCATCATCAAAAGTGTTTGGATGTGGTTGGAATTACGAGGAAAGTGCTTCGAAGCATCATCAAAAGTGTTTGGATGTGGTTGGAATTACGTCGACATAGCTTCGAAGCATCATCAAAAGTGTTTGGATGTGGTTGGAATTACGTGGAAAGTGCTTCGAAGCATCATCAAAAGTGTTTGGATGTGGTTGGAATTACGTAGAAAGTGCTTCGAAGCATCATCAAAAGTGTTTGGATGTGGTTGGAATTACGTAGAAAGTGCTTCGAAGCATCATCAAAAGTGTTTGGATGTGGTTGGAATTACGTCGAAAGTGCTTCGAAGCATCATCAAAAGTGTTTGGATGTGGTTGGAATTACGTAGAAAGTGCTTCGAAGCATCATCAAAAGTGTTTGGATGTGGTTGGAATTACGTAGAAAGTGCTTCGAAGCATCATCAAAAGTGTTTGGATGTGGTTGGAATTACGTCGAAAGTGCTTCGAAGCATCATCAAAAGTGTTTGGATGTGGTTGGAATTACGTAGAAAGTGCTTCGAAGCATCACCAAAAGTGTTTGGACGTGGTTGGAATTACGTCGAAAGTGCTTCGAAGCATCATCAAAAGTGTTTGGATGTGGTTGGAATTACGTAGAAAGTGCTTCGAAGCATCATCAAAAATGTTTGGATGTGGTTGAAATTACGTAGAAAGTGCTTCGAAGCATCATCAAAAGTGTTTGGATGTGGTTGGAATTACGTCGACATAGCTTCGAAGCATCATCAAAAGTGTTTGGATGTGGTTGGAATTACGTGGAAAGTGCTTCGAAGCATCATCAAAAGTGTTTGGATGTGGTTGGAATTACGTAGAAAGTGCTTCGAAGCATCATCAAAAGTGTTTGGATGTGGTTGGAATTACGTAGAAAGTGCTTCGAAGCATCATCAAAAGTGTTTGGATGTGGTTGGAATTACGTCGAAAGTGCTTCGAAGCATCATCAAAAGTGTTTGGATGTGGTTGGAATTACGTAGAAAGTGCTTCGAAGCATCACCAAAAGTGTTTGGATGTGGTTGGAATTACGTCGAAAGTGCTTCGAAGCATCATCAAAAGTGTTTGGATGTGGTTGGAATTACGTAGAAAGTGCTTCGAAGCATCACCAAAAGTGTTTGGACGTGGTTGGAATTACGTCGAAAGTGCTTCGAAGCATCATCAAAAGTGTTTGGATGTGGTTGGAATTACGTAGAAAGTGCTTCGAAGCATCATCAAAAGTGTTTGGATGTGGTTGGAATTACGTGGAAAGTGCTTCGAAGCATCATCAAAAGTGTTTGGATGTGGTTGGAATTACGTCGACATAGCTTCGAAGCATCATCAAAAGTGTTTGGATGTGGTTGGAATTACGTGGAAAGTGCTTCGAAGCATCATCAAAAGTGTTTGGATGTGGTTGGAATTACGTAGAAAGTGCTTCGAAGCATTATTAAAAGTGTTTGGATGTGGTTGGAATTACGTAGAAAGTGCTTCGAAGCATCATTAAAAGTGTTTGGATGTGGTTGGAATTACGTAGAAAGTGCTTTGAAGCATCATTAAAAGTGTTTGGATGTGGTTGGAATTACGTAGAAAGTGCTTCGAAGCATCATCAAAAGTGTTTGGATGTGGTTGGAATTACGTAGAAAGTGCTTCGAAGCATCATCAAAAGAGTTTGGATGTGGTTGGAATTACGTAGAAAGTGCTTCGAAGCATTATTAAAAGTGTTTGGATGTGGTTGGAATTACGTGGAAAGTGCTTCGAAGCATCATCAAAAGTGTTTGGATGTGGTTGGAATTACGTGGAAAGTGCTTCGAAGCATCATCAAAAGTGTTTGGATGTGGTTGGAATTACGTAGAAAGTGCTTCGAAGCATCATCAAAAGTGTTTGGATGTGGTTGGAATTACGTGGAAAGTGCTTCGAAGCATCATCAAAAGTGTTTGGATGTGGTTGGAATTACGTCGACATAGCTTCGAAGCATCATCAAAAGTGTTTGGATGTGGTTGGAATTACGTGGAAAGTGCTTCGAAGCATCATCAAAAGTGTTTGGATGTGATTGGAATTACGTCGAAAGTGCTTCGAAGCATCATCAAAAGTGTTTGGATGTGGTTGGAATTACGTGGAAAGTGCTTCGAAGCATCATCAAAAGTGTTTGGATGTGGTTGGAATTACGTAGAAAGTGCTTCGAAGCATCATCAAAAGTGTTTGGATGTGGTTGGAATTACGTAGAAAATGCTTCGAAGCATCATCAAAAGTGTTTGGATGTGGTTGGAATTACGTCGACATAGCTTCGAAGCATCATCAAAAGTGTTTGGATGTGGTTGGAATTACGTGGAAAGTGCTTCGAAGCATCATCAAAAGTGTTTGGATGTGGTTGGAATTACGTAGAAAGTGCTTCGAAGCATCATCAAAAGTGTTTGGATGTGGTTGGAATTACGTAGAAAGTGCTTCGAAGCATCATCAAAAGTGTTTGGATGTGGTTGGAATTACGTCGAAAGTGCTTCGAAGCATCATCAAAAGTGTTTGGATGTGGTTGGAATTACGTAGAAAGTGCTTCGAAGCATCACCAAAAGTGTTTGGACGTGGTTGGAATTACGTGGAAAGTGCTTCGAAGCATCATCAAAAGTGTTTTGATGTGGTTGGAATTACGTCGAAAGTGCTTCGAAGCATCATCAAAAGTGTTTGGATGTGGTTGGAATTACGTAGAAAGTGCTTCGAAGCATCATCAAAAGTGTTTGGATGTGGTTGGAATTACGTAGAAAGTGCTTCGAAGCATCATCAAAAGTGTTTGGATGTGGTTGGAATTACGTAGAAAGTGCTTCGAAGCATCATCAAAAGTGTTTGGATGTGGTTGGAATTACGTAGAAATTGCTTCGAAGCATCACCAAAAGTGTTTGGATGTGGTTGGAATTACGTCGAAAGTGCTTCGAAGCATCATCAAAAGTGTTTGGATGTGGTTGGAATTACGTAGAAAGTGCTTCGAAGCATCACCAAAAGTGTTTGGACGTGGTTGGAATTACGTCGAAAGTGCTTCGAAGCATCATCAAAAGTGTTTGGATGTGGTTGGAATTACGTAGAAAGTGCTTCGAAGCATCATCAAAAATGTTTGGATGTGGTTGGAATTACGTAGAAAGTGCTTCGAAGCATCATCAAAAGTGTTTGGATGTGGTTGGAATTACGTCGACATAGCTTCGAAGCATCATCAAAAGTGTTTGGATGTGGTTGGAATTACGTGGAAAGTGCTTCGAAGCATCATCAAAAGTGTTTGGATGTGGTTGGAATTACGTAGAAAGTGCTTCGAAGCATCATCAAAAGTGTTTGGATGTGGTTGGAATTACGTAGAAAGTGCTTCGAAGCATCATCAAAAGTGTTTGGATGTGGTTGGAATTACGTCGAAAGTGCTTCGAAGCATCATCAAAAGTGTTTGGATGTGGTTGGAATTACGTAGAAAGTGCTTCGAAGCATCATCAAAAGTGTTTGGATGTGGTTGGAATTACGTCGACATAGCTTCGAAGCATCATCAAAAGTGTTTGGATGTGGTTGGAATTACGTGGAAAGTGCTTCGAAGCATCATCAAAAGTGTTTGGATGTGGTTGGAATTACGTAGAAAGTGCTTCGAAGCATCATCAAAAGTGTTTGGATGTGGTTGGAATTACGTAGAAAGTGCTTCGAAGCATCACCAAAAGTGTTTGGACGTGGTTGGAATTACGTGGAAAGTGCTTCGAAGCATCATCAAAAGTGTTTTGATGTGGTTGGAATTACGTCGAAAGTGCTTCGAAGCATCATCAAAAGTGTTTGGATGTGGTTGGAATTACGTAGAAAGTGCTTCGAAGCATCATCAAAAGTGTTTGGATGTGGTTGGAATTACGTAGAAAGTGCTTCGAAGCATCATCAAAAGTGTTTGGATGTGGTTGGAATTACGTCGAAAGTGCTTCGAAGCATCATCAAAAGTGTTTGGATGTGGTTGGAATTACGTAGAAAGTGCTTCGAAGCATCACCAAAAGTGTTTGGACGTGGTTGGAATTACGTGGAAAGTGCTTCGAAGCATCATCAAAAGTGTTTTGATGTGGTTGGAATTACGTCGAAAGTGCTTCGAAGCATCACCAAAAGTGTTTGGACGTGGTTGGAATTACGTCGAAAGTGCTTCGAAGCATCATCAAAAGTGTTTGGATGTGGTTGGAATTACGTAGAAAGTGCTTCGAAGCATCATCAAAAGTGTTTGGATGTGGTTGGAATTACGTAGAAAGTGCTTCGAAGCATCATCAAAAGTGTTTGGATGTGGTTGGAATTACGTCGACATAGCTTCGAAGCATCACCAAAAGTGTTTGGATGTGGTTGGAATTACGTCGAAAGTGCTTCGAAGCATCATCAAAAGTGTTTGGATGTGGTTGGAATTACGTAGAAAGTGCTTCGAAGCATCACCAAAAGTGTTTGGACGTGGTTGGAATTACGTCGAAAGTGCTTCGAAGCATCATCAAAAGTGTTTGGATGTGGTTGGAATTACGTAGAAAGTGCTTCGAAGCATCATCAAAAATGTTTGGATGTGGTTGGAATTACGTAGAAAGTGCTTCGAAGCATCATCAAAAGTGTTTGGATGTGGTTGGAATTACGTCGACATAGCTTCGAAGCATCATCAAAAGTGTTTGGATGTGGTTGGAATTACGTGGAAAGTGCTTCGAAGCATCATCAAAAGTGTTTGGATGTGGTTGGAATTACGTAGAAAGTGCTTCGAAGCATCATCAAAAGTGTTTGGATGTGGTTGGAATTACGTAGAAAGTGCTTCGAAGCATCATCAAAAGTGTTTGGATGTGGTTGGAATTACGTCGAAAGTGCTTCGAAGCATCATCAAAAGTGTTTGGATGTGGTTGGAATTACGTAGAAAGTGCTTCGAAGCATCACCAAAAGTGTTTGGACGTGGTTGGAATTACGTGGAAAGTGCTTCGAAGCATCATCAAAAGTGTTTTGATGTGGTTGGAATTACGTCGAAAGTGCTTCGAAGCATCATCAAAAGTGTTTGGATGTGGTTGGAATTACGTAGAAAGTGCTTCGAAGCATCATCAAAAGTGTTTGGATGTGGTTGGAATTACGTAGAAAGTGCTTCGAAGCATCATCAAAAGTGTTTGGATGTGGTTGGAATTACGTAGAAAGTGCTTCGAAGCATCATCAAAAGTGTTTGGATGTGGTTGGAATTACGTCGAAAGTGCTTCGAAGCATCATCAAAAGTGTTTGGATGTGGTTGGAATTACGTAGAAAGTGCTTCGAAGCATCACCAAAAGTGTTTGGACGTGGTTGGAATTACGTCGAAAGTGCTTCGAAGCATCATCAAAAGTGTTTGGATGTAGTTGGAATTACGTAGAAAGTGCTTCGAAGCATCATCAAAAATGTTTGGATGTGGTTGGAATTACGTAGAAAGTGCTTCGAAGCATCATCAAAAGTGTTTGGATGTGGTTGGAATTACGTCGAAAGTGCTTCGAAGCATCATCAAAAGTGTTTGGATGTGGTTGGAATTACGTAGAAAGTGCTTCGAAGCATCATCAAAAGTGTTTGGATGTGGTTGGAATTACGTAGAAAGTGCTTGAAGCATCATCAAAAGTGTTTGGATGTGGTTGGAATTACGTCGAAAGTGCTTCGAAGCATCATCAAAAGTGTTTGGATGTGGTTGGAATTTTTTTTTTTGTGATGAGTCCCACCTCTTACCCCAACACAGGTTTGAGAATGGCGGAGTTATCAAAAGATATTTGTTTAAACTTTATAGCAAATCACGAAGTGGTGGGATCAAAGTGACCCTTCACGAAAAAGACCAGTCAGCTCTCTTTTCCTTGCGTACAGCGGTTAGCACAACTTCCATAAGACAGGAGTCGTGGAACCGCTCTCCGGAGTGCACGGCCAAAAAATGCTCTCTCCTATTCGTGTAGCCGTTATCTCCCTTATCCAACATATGGAGGGGAGTTACCACTTTCCAGGATTGGCAAATTAAGCAAACCTTATCCGTGAAACAGTTGGTCACGTCGAAAATATCATCAATGGATGAATTCGAGGCGCCTGCCACGTGATTGCACAAGAGCGACTGATGCAGTTCCTACAGAAAGATCAACTTCAAATTTCCACTTTTACGCGCGCGTGTCTCAAAGATATGTTGTTCCATTTTTTTTTATTTACATTTAAATTTGCAAAACAAAAATCTCATCATCATCATCTGTGAGATCGTGATGACAAGTGCGATGCTTACAAACATTAAATTTTCACAAAAGACAACTACGAGACATTGCACATTCTACTGGGTGCTACTTAACAACCTGCTTAACGTACACGGCACACAAGCGCTTGAACTCGCGAACGTTTGCAGCCTCGGCAATCTCTCTAGGCATGCTGTGATACCATTGTATACCTTTACAAAACAAAGAATTTCTGGCAAATACTGTTGAAAAGTTCGACGTTCTAGGATCATGAGCCCTTCGAGTGTTGTACCGGTGAACGTCAGAACCCCTAACTACTCTTTCTCCAAGGTACCCCGGTAATAAGCCCCTCAGGAGTTTGAATATTAGTATCATAGTCTGATACACTATCCGCTGCTCTACCGACATCCATTGCAGGACATCCAGCATAACAGCAGACGGCGTGTACCGACTACAACACAACACTAACCTCATTACCCTATTTTGCACTTTTTGCAACCTTTTGAGCTGTGTCCGATTGCCGAGGAACAATATTGATGGACAAAAATCAAAATGTGGTGAGATAATGGATTTGTAGAGGTGAACTTTCCCAAAAAAATTTAGGTTGTTCCCCAGTCTACTTATCACCCCACACTTCTTTGCCACCTTAGCGATGACCCCATCAATATGTGCACTGAATGTAAGTCCGTCGTCAAGAATGACTCCCAAATATTTCACCTGGGAGACTCGGTCAATTGGTTCCGTGTTGATGGCAATGGAAAGCTGGCCGATCCACTCCCTCCTCGACATCACCATGTAGTGTGTTTTACTAATGTTTAATGCGAGTTTCTTGTATTTCAACCAGCCATCCAGAGCCACCAAGTCTGCATTTAAAAGGGACTCTGCCTGTTTCACGTCCTTTCGCGATATAAATATTACTGTGTCATCAGCAAAAAGATTTATCTCGCAGGAACGTAAGACCTGCTTCATGTCATTTATATACATGATAAACAAAATTGGTCCAAGAACACTTCCTTGTGGAACCCCAAGGGTGTTTTCAATGGGATCTGAAACAGATTTTTTGAAAATTGTCCTCTGGGTTCTACCTGTCAGATAATCGCTGAACCAACTGAGTTCCTTCCCCTCAATACCGAATCGTCGAAGTGTTGTGAGCAACAAGGGTCTCGATATTGTTTCAAATGCCCGCTTTAGATCCAAGAAAACTGCAAGCACCGGCTGTCCACTGTCCATCAACCCCTTCCACTTCGCAAGCACCAGGTTCAGTGCGGTTTCACAGGAATGTCCTTCCCGATATCCCGACTGCTCCCGGGCCAGCAGGCCGGTCTGGTCCAGGTATTGCACCAATTGGTCTTTGATAACAACCTCCAGGACCTTTTCGACAGTGTGAAGCATGTTGATGGGGCGGAACTCTTCCGCTTTGATAGCTCCAGTCAGCTTTGGAATAGGTACAACCAATGACTCCTTCCATGTCTCCGGAAAAACACCCCTCTCCATCGATTGGTTAATCAAATCCAGGAGCGTCTCCCCCGCTACATGAAAGCAATCCTGCAAAGTTTTTGCATTTACATTCCCTATTCCTGCCGTTTTGGTCAGGTCAAAACATATCTGCCTAAGCTTGCTCATGTCTATTGGTTGAAAAGAAAATCTATGCCTGGGAGCATCAACTTGTCTCAGCTCGACTGGTTCGTCTACCGTCGGAATGTTGCTGTTAACAAGTGTGACGCTATTCACAAAAAAGTTGTTGAACCCTGCTGCGATCACCGCCTCATCGGACTTGAAATTATCGAATTTCACACATGAAGCTGTATTCTCGTCGGGTTTCAACATGCTTTTAAGAAGTTTCCAAAGTTCCCTACTATCACCCTGATGCTTGCTAATTTCCCTATTGAAGTATTCCTCACGAGTAGTTTTTAAAGACCTACTGTACTCGTTTCTTAGCTTAGTGTACTCACACCAATGTGAAGCCAGATTAGTCCGAACAAATTTTTTGTACACTTTGTCTCTTTTCCGCTTTAGACGTTCCAGAGCCAACGTATACCATCTGCCAGAGTATCTAGTCTCCACGGACCTTTCATAAACTAAACTATTCATAGCACTCTCTAGTGTATCCTTCAATAGATCTGCAGCTTCATGGAAATTTATAGTTTCCCTCTGTAGACCCAAAGTGACTGCCTGACAAAGACCCTCTTTAGAGTACCTATTCCAGCATTTAACTTGTTTTTGAACTGTCCTGAAACGTTCATCATTCAAGTTTAAAAGCAAAGTTTCATGATCAGATATTTTTGCACAAGCATCTGTTACCACGCTAATTGAGTCTGTGTTGCAGTACACATGGTCAATCAATGTCCTGCTATTCTTCGTAATACGGGTAGCTGCACTAACCTTCTGCTTCAGGCACACCGAGTCCATAAGTTTCTTCAATTTTTCGGACCTCACATCATTGAACCAATCAATGTTGAAGTCTCCAACCAAGACATTACGCTTGCCAAAATCTAGAAATCTGTCTAACCAGTCCTCCAGAATTTCGACAAATCGTGAGTCACTTGAACTAGGTGAGTGATACAGAACGCCATAGTTTGCAGCCGCCATGCCTCGAGTCACAGTAAACCCCAAAAACCAGTTGCCTTCCAGCGACTCGTTTAGAATCACCTTCAAGGCAACCGAGTTCCCAGCATAAACTGCAACCCCCCCTGTGTGTCGTGAGTGGGACAAACAGGACACGGCCCTGTACCCCGGTATACTAAACTGATCAAATGCTTCGCACTCCGTTATATGCGTCTCAGATAGAAGGACCAACGCGGGTTGCATCCTTTCTACCGAGTCGCGTAACAGAACATAGCTTGACGATAGGCCAGCGACATTGCAATACATGATTTCATATCGCTGTCCTATCCCCAGCAATCTCTGCTATTGCGAATGCTTAGCAATCTTTGATACCTGTTTTTTGTATATGGGGCACTCGCTACTAAAAGCAGCATGTTCCGTGCTCCCCCTTGAACCCGCCAACACGCAGTTCACACATTTTAAGGCCGCCGACTTACATTACGTAGAAAGTGCTTCGAAGCATCATCAAAAGTGTTTGGATGTGATTGGAATTACGTAGAAAGTGCTTCGAAGCATCATCAAAAGTGTTTGGATGTGATTGGAATTACGCAGAAAGTGCTTCGAAGCATCATCAAAAGTGTTTGGATGTGGTTGGAATTACGTCGAAAGTGCTTCGAAGCATCATCAAAAGTGTTTGGATGTGATTGGAATTACGTAGAAAGTGCTTCGAAGCATCATCAAAAGTGTTTGGATGTGGTTGGAATTACGTAGAAAGTGCTTCGAAGCATCATCAAAAGTGTTTGGATGTGGTTGGAATTACGTCGACATAGCTTCGAAGCATCATCAAAAGTGTTTGGATGTGATTGGAATTACGTAGAAAGTGCTTCGAAGCATCATCAAAAGTGTTTGGATGTGGTTGGAATTACGTAGAAAGTGCTTCGAAGCATCATCAAAAGTGTTTGGATGTGGTTGGAATTACGTAGAAAGTGCTTCGAAGCATCATCAAAAGTGTTTGGATGTGGTTGGAATTACGTAGAAAGTGCTTCGAAGCATCATCAAAAGTGTTTGGATGTGGTTGGAATTACGTCGACATAGCTTCGAAGCATCATCAAAAGTGTTTGGATGTGATTGGAATTACGTAGAAAGTGCTTCGAAGCATCATCAAAAGTGTTTGGATGTGGTTGGAATTACGTCGACATAGCTTCGAAGCATCATCAAAAGTGTTTGGATGTGGTTGGAATTACGTGGAAAGTGCTTCGAAGCATCATCAAAAGTGTTTGGATGTGGTTGGAATTACGTAGAAAGTGCTTCGAAGCATCACCAAAAGTTTTTGGACGTGGTTGGAATTACGTCGAAAGTGCTTCGAAGCATCATCAAAAGTGTTTGGATGTGGTTGGAATTACGTAGAAAGTGCTTCGAAGCATCATCAAAAGTGTTTGGATGTGGTTGGAATTACGTAGAAAGTGCTTCGAAGCATCATCAAAAGTGTTTGGATGTGGTTGGAATTACGTAGATAGTGCTTCGAAGCATCATCAAAAGTGTTTGGATGTGGTTGGAATTACGTCGACATAGCTTCGAAGCATCATCAAAAGTGTTTGGATGTGATTGGAATTACGTAGAAAGTGCTTCGAAGCATCATCAAAAGTGTTTGGATGTGGTTGGAATTACGTAGAAAGTGCTTCGAAGCATCATCAAAAGTGTTTGGATGTGATTGGAATTACGTAGAAAGTGCTTCGAAGCATCATCAAAAGTGTTTGGATGTGGTTGGAATTACGTCGACATAGCTTCGAAGCATCATCAAAAGTGTTTGGATGTGATTGGAATTACGTAGAAAGTGCTTCGAAGCATCATCAAAAGTGTTTGGATGTGGTTGGAATTACGTAGAAAGTGCTTCGAAGCATCATCAAAAGTGTTTGGATGTGGTTGGAATTTCGTAGAAAGTGCTTCGAAGCATCATCAAAAGTGTTTGGATGTGGTTGGAATTACGTAGAAAGTGCTTCGAAGCATCATCAAAAGTGTTTGGATGTGGTTGGAATTACGTCGACATAGCTTCGAAGCATCATCAAAAGTGTTTGGATGTGATTGGAATTACGTAGAAAGTGCTTCGAAGCATCATCAAAAGTGTTTGGATGTGGTTGGAATTACGTAGAAAGTGCTTCGAAGCATAATCAAAAGTGTTTGGATGTGATTGGAATTACGTCGACATAGCTTCGAAGCATCATCAAAAGTGTTTGGATGTGGTTGGAATTACGTAGAAAGTGCTTCGAAGCATCATCAAAAGTGTTTGGATGTGATTGGAATTACGTAGAAAGTGCTTCGAAGCATCATCAAAAGTGTTTGGATGTGGTTGGAATTACGTCGACATAGCTTCGAAGCATCATCAAAAGTGTTTGGATGTGGTTGGAATTACGTAGAAAGTGCTTCGAAGCATCATCAAAAGTGTTTGGATGTGGTTGGAATTACGTAGAAAGTGCTTCGAAGCATCATCAAAAGTGTTTGGATGTGGTTGGAATTACGTAGAAAGTGCTTCGAAGCATCATCAAAAGTGTTTGGATGTGGTTGGAATTACGTAGAAAGTGCTTCGAAGCATCATCAAAAGTGTTTGGATGTGGTTGGAATTACGTCGACATAGCTTCGAAGCATCATCAAAAGTGTTTGGATGTGATTGGAATTACGTAGAAAGTGCTTCGAAGCATCATCAAAAGTGTTTGGCTGTGGTTGGAATTACGTAGAAAGTGCTTCGAAGCATCATCAAAAGTGTTTGGATGTGATTGGAATTACGTAGAAAGTGCTTCGAAGCATCATCAAAAGTGTTTGGATGTGGTTGGAATTACGTAGAAAGTGCTTCGAAGCATCATCAAAAGTGTTTGGATGTGGTTGGAATTACGTAGAAAGTGCTTCGAAGCATCATCAAAAGTGTTTGGATGTGGTTGGAATTACGTAGAAAGTGCTTCGAAGCATCATCAAAAGTGTTTGGATGTGGTTGGAATTACGTCGACATAGCTTCGAAGCATCATCAAAAGTGTTTGGATGTGGTTGGAATTACGTAGAAAGTGCTTCGAAGCATCATCAAAAGTGTTTGGATGTGGTTGGAATTACGTAGAAAGTGCTTCGAAGCATCATCAAAAGTGTTTGGATGTGGTTGGAATTACGTAGAAAGTGCTTCGAAGCATCATCAAAAGTGTTTGGATGTGGTTGGAATTACGTAGAAAGTGCTTCGAAGCATCATCAAAAGTGTTTGGATGTGGTTGGAATTACGTCGACATAGCTTCGAAGCATCATCAAAAGTGTTTGGATGTGATTGGAATTACGTAGAAAGTGCTTCGAAGCATCATCAAAAGTGTTTGGATGTGGTTGGAATTACGTAGAAAGTGCTTCGAAGCATCATCAAAAGTGTTTGGATGTGGTTGGAATTACGTAGAAAGTGCTTCGAAGCATCATCAAAAGTGTTTGGATGTGGTTGGAATTACGTCGACATAGCTTCGAAGCATCATCAAAAGTGTTTGGATGTGGTTGGAATTACGTAGAAAGTGCTTCGAAGCATCATCAAAAGTGTTTGGATGTGGTTGGAATTACGTAGAAAGTGCTTCGAAGCATCATCAAAAGTGTTTGGATGTGGTTGGAATTACGTCGACATAGCTTCGAAGCATCATCAAAAGTGTTTGGATGTGATTGGAATTACGTAGAAAGTGCTTCGAAGCATCATCAAAAGTGTTTGGATGTGGTTGGAATTACGTAGAAAGTGCTTCGAAGCATCATCAAAAGTGTTTGGATGTGGTTGGAATTACGTCGACATAGCTTCGAAGCATCATCAAAAGTGTTTGGATGTGATTGGAATTACGTAGAAAGTGCTTCGAAGCATCATCGAAAGTGTTTGGATGTGGTTGGAATTACGTCGACATAGCTTCGAAGCATCATCAAAAGTGTTTGGATGTGGTTGGAATTACGTGGAAAGTCCTTCGAAGCATCATCAAAAGTGTTTGGATGTGGTTGGAATTACGTAGAAAGTGCTTCGAAGCATCATCAAAAGTGTTTGGATGTGGTTGGAATTACGTAGAAAGTGCTTCGAAGCATCATCAAAAGTGTTGGATGTGGTTGGAATTACGTAGAAAGTGCTTCGAAGCATCACCAAAAGTGTTTGGACGTGGTTGGAATTACGTCGAAAGTGCTTCGAAGCATCATCAAAAGTGTTTGGATGTGGTTGGAATTACGTAGAAAGTGCTTCGAAGCATCATCAAAAGTGTTTGGATGTGGTTGGAATTACGTAGAAAGTGCTTCGAAGCATCATCAAAAGTGTTTGGATGTGGTTGGAATTACGTAGAAAGTGCTTCGAAGCATCATCAAAAGTGTTTGGATGTGGTTGGAATTACGTCGAAAGTGCTTCGAAGCATCATCAAAAGTGTTTGGATGTGGTTGGAATTACGTAGAAAGTGCTTCGAAGCATCATCAAAAGTGTTTGGATGTGATTGGAATTACGTAGAAAGTGCTTCGAAGCATCATCAAAAGTGTTTGGATGTGATTGGAATTACGTAGAAAGTGCTTCGAAGCATCATCAAAAGTGTTTGGATGTGGTTGGAATTACGTAGAAAGTGCTTCGAAGCATCATCAAAAGTGTTTGGATGTGGTTGGAATTACGTAGAAAGTGCTTCGAAGCATCATCAAAAGTGTTTGGATGTGGTTGGAATTACGTAGAAAGTGCTTCGAAGCATCATCAAAAGTGTTTGGATGTGGTTGGAATTACGTCGACATAGCTTCGAAGCATCATCAAAAGTGTTTGGATGTGATTGGAATTACGTAGAAAGTGCTTCGAAGCATCATCAAAAGTGTTTGGATGTGGTTGGAATTACGTAGAAAGTGCTTCGAAGCATCATCAAAAGTGTTTGGATGTGATTGGAATTACGTAGAAAGTGCTTCGAAGCATCATCAAAAGTGTTTGGATGTGGTTGGAATTACGTCGACATAGCTTCGAAGCATCATCAAAAGTGTTTGGATGTGGTTGGAATTACGTAGAAAGTGCTTCGAAGCATCATCAAAAGTGTTTGGATGTGGTTGGAATTACGTAGAAAGTGCTTCGAAGCATCATCAAAAGTGTTTGGATGTGGTTGGAATTACGTCGACATAGCTTCGAAGCATCATCAAAAGTGTTTGGATGTGGTTGGAATTACGTAGAAAGTGCTTCGAAGCATCATCAAAAGTGTTTGGATGTGGTTGGAATTACGTAGAAAGTGCTTCGAAGCATCATCAAAAGTGTTTGGATGTGGCTGGAATTACGTAGAAAGTGCTTCGAAGCATCATCAAAAGTGTTTGGATGTGGTTGGAATTACGTAGAAAGTGCTTCGAAGCATCATCAAAAGTGTTTGGATGTGGTTGGAATTACGTCGACATAGCTTCGAAGCGTCATCAAAAGTGTTTGGATGTGATTGGAATTACGTAGAAAGTGCTTCGAAGCATCATCAAAAGTGTTTGGATGTGGTTGGAATTACGTAGAAAGTGCTTCGAAGCATCATCAAAAGTGTTTGGATGTGGTTGGAATTACGTAGAAAGTGCTTCGAAGCATCATCAAAAGTGTTTGGATGTGGTTGGAATTACGTAGAAAGTGCTTCGAAGCATCATCAAAAGTGTTTGGATGTGATAGGAATTACGTAGAAAGTGCTTCGAAGCATCATCAAAAGTGTTTGGATGTGATTGGAATTACGAAGAAAGTGCTTCGAAGCATCATCAAAAGTGTTTGGATGTGATTGGAATTACGTAGAAAGTGCTTCGAAGCATCATCAAAAGTGTTTGGATGTGGTTGGAATTACGTAGAAAGTGCTTCGAAGCATCATCAAAAGTGTTTGGATGTGGTTGGAATTACGTAGAAAGTGCTTCGAAGCATCATCAAAAGTGTTTGGATGTGGTTGGAATTACGTAGAAAGTGCTTCGAAGCATCATCAAAAGTGTTTGGATGTGGTTGGAATTACGTCGACATAGCTTCGAAGCATCATCAAAAGTGTTTGGATGTGATTGGAATTACGTAGAAAGTGCTTCGAAGCATCATCAAAAGTGTTTGGATGTGGTTGGAATTACGTAGAAAGTGCTTCGAAGCATCATCAAAAGTGTTTGGATGTGGTTGGAATTACGTAGAAAGTGCTTCGAAGCATCACCAAAAGTGTTTGGATGTGGTTGGAATTACGTCGAAAGTGCTTCGAAGCATCATCAAAAGTGTTTGGATGTGATTGAATTACGTAGAAAGTGCTTCGAAGCATCATCAAAAGTGTTTGGATGTGGTTGGAATTACGTAGAAAGTGCTTCGAAGCATCATCAAAAGTGTTTGGATGTGGTTGGAATTACGTCGACATAGCTTCGAAGCGTCATCAAAAGTGTTTGGATGTGGTTGGAATTACGTAGAAAGTGCTTCGAAGCATCATCAAAAGTGTTTGGATGTGGTTGGAATTACGTAGAAAGTGCTTCGAAGCATCATCAAAAGTGTTTGGATGTGGTTGGAATTACGTCGAAAGTGCTTCGAAGCATCTCCAAAAGTGTTTGGATGTGGTTGGAATTACGTAGAAAGTGCTTCGAAGCATCATCAAAAGTGTTTGGATGTGGTTGGAATTACGTAGAAAGTGCTTCGAAGCATCTCCAAAAGTGTTTGGATGTGGTTGGAATTACGTAGAAAGTGCTTCGAAGCATCATCAAAAGTGTTTGGATGTGGTTGGAATTACGTGGAAAGTGCTTCGAAGCATCATCAAAAGTGTTTGGATGTGGTTGGAATTACGTAGAAAGTGCTTCGAAGCATCATCAAAAGTGTTTGGATGTGATTGGAATTACGTAGAAAGTGCTTCGAAGCATCATCAAAAGTGTTTGGATGTGGTTGGAATTACGTAGAAAGTGCTTCGAAGCATCATCAAAAGGTTTTGGATGTGGTTGGAATTACGTAGAAAGTGCTTCGAAGCATCATCAAAAGTGTTTGGATGTGGTTGGAATTACGTCGACATAGCTTCGAAGCATCATCAAAAGTGTTTGGATGTGGTTGGAATTACGTGGAAAGTGCTTCGAAGCATCTCCAAAAGTGTTTGGATGTGGTTGGAATTACGTAGAAAGTGCTTCGAAGCATCATCAAAAGTGTTTGGATGTGGTTGGAATTACGTAGAAAGTGCTTCGAAGCATCATCAAAAGTGTTTGGATGTGGTTGGAATTACGTAGAAAGTGCTTCGAAGCATCATCAAAAGTGTTTGGATGTGGTTGGAATTACGTAGAAAGTGCTTCGAAGCATCATCAAAAGTGTTTGGATGTGGTTGGAATTACGTAGAAAGTGCTTCGAAGCATCATCAAAAGGTTTTGGATGTGGTTGGAATTACGTAGAAAGTGCTTCGAAGCATCATCAAAAGTGTTTGGATGTGGTTGGAATTACGTCGACATAGCTTCGAAGCATCATCAAAAGTGTTTGGATGTGATTGGAATTACGTAGAAAGTGCTTCGAAGCATCATCAAAAGTGTTTGGATGTGGTTGGAATTACGTAGAAAGTGCTTCGAAGCATCATCAAAAGTGTTTGGATGTGGTTGGAATTACGTAGAAAGTGCTTCGAAGCATCATCAAAAGTGTTTGGATGTGGTTGGAATTACGTCGAAAGTGCTTCGAAGCATCATCAAAAGTGTTTGGATGTGGTTGGAATTACGTAGAAAGTGCTTCGAAGCATCATCAAAAGTGTTTGGATGTGGTTGGAATTACGTAGAAAGTGCTTCGAAGCATCATCAAAAGTGTTTGGATGTGGTTGGAATTACGTCGAAAGTGCTTCGAAGCATCATCAAAAGTGTTTGGATGTGGTTGGAATTACGTAGAAAGTGCTTCGAAGCATCATCAAAAGTGTTTGGATGTGATTGGAATTACGTAGAAAGTGCTTCGAAGCATCATCAAAAGTGTTTGGATGTGATTGGAATTACGTAGAAAGTGCTTCGAAGCATCATCAAAAGTGTTTGGATGTGGTTGGAATTACGTAGAAAGTGCTTCGAAGCATCATCAAAAGTGTTTGGATGTGGTTGGAATTACGTAGAAAGTGCTTCGAAGCATCATCAAAAGTGTTTGGATGTGGTTGGAATTACGTAGAAAGTGCTTCGAAGCATCATCAAAAGGTTTTGGATGTGGTTGGAATTACGAAGAAAGTGCTTCGAAGCATCATCAAAAGTGTTTGGATGTGGTTGGAATTACGTCGACATAGCTTCGAAGCATCATCAAAAGTGTTTGGATGTGGTTGGAATTACGTCGAAAGTGCTTCGAAGCATCATCAAAAGTGTTTGGATGTGGTTGGAATTACGTAGAAAGTGCTTCGAAGCATCATCAAAAGTGTTTGGATGTGGTTGGAATTACGTAGAAAGTGCTTCGAAGCATCATCAAAAGTGTTTGGATGTGGTTGGAATTACGTAGAAAGTGCTTCGAAGCATCATCAAAAGTGTTTGGATGTGGTTGGAATTACGTAGAAAGTGCTTCGAAGCATCACCAAAAGTGTTTGGACGTGGTTGGAATTACGTCGAAAGTGCTTCGAAGCATCATCAAAAGTGTTTGGATGTGATTGGAATTACGTAGAAAGTGCTTCGAAGCATCATCAAAAGTGTTTGGATGTGGTTGGAATTACGTAGAAAGTGCTTCGAAGCATCATCAAAAGTGTTTGGATGTGATTGGAATTACGTAGAAAGTGCTTCGAAGCATCATCAAAAGTGTTTGGATGTGGTTGGAATTACGTAGAAAGTGCTTCGAAGCATCATCAAAAGTGTTTGGATGTGATTGGAATTACGTAGAAAGTGCTTCGAAGCATCATCAAAAGTGTTTGGATGTGGTTGGAATTACGTAGAAAGTGCTTCGAAGCATCATCAAAAGTGTTTGGATGTGGTTGGAATTACGTCGACATAGCTTCGAAGCATCATCAAAAGTGTTTGGATGTGATTGGAATTACGTAGAAAGTGCTTCGAAGCATCATCAAAAGTGTTTGGATGTGGTTGGAATTACGTAGAAAGTGCTTCGAAGCATCATCAAAAGTGTTTGGATGTGGTTGGAATTACGTAGAAAGTGCTTCGAAGCATCATCAAAAGTGTTTGGATGTGGTTGGAATTACGTCGAAAGTGCTTCGAAGCATCATCAAAAGTGTTTGGATGTGGTTGGAATTACGTCGAAAGTGCTTCGAAGCATCATCAAAAGTGTTTGGATGTGATTGGAATTACGTAGAAAGTGCTTCGAAGCATCATCAAAAGTGTTTGGATGTGATTGGAATTACGTAGAAAGTGCTTCGAAGCATCATCAAAAGTGTTTGGATGTGGTTGGAATTACGTAGAAAGTGCTTCGAAGCATCATCAAAAGTGTTTGGATGTGGTTGGAATTACGTAGAAAGTGCTTCGAAGCATCACCAAAAGTGTTTGGACGTGGTTGGAATTACGTCGAAAGTGCTTCGAAGCATCATCAAAAGTGTTTGGATGTGGTTGGAATTACGTAGAAAGTGCTTCGAAGCATCATCAAAAGTGTTTGGATGTGGTTGGAATTACGTAGAAAGTGCTTCGAAGCATCATCAAAAGTGTTTGGATGTGGTTGGAATTACGTCGACATAGCTTCGAAGCATCATCAAAAGTGTTTGGATGTGATTGGAATTACGTAGAAAGTGCTTCGAAGCATCATCAAAAGTGTTTGGATGTGGTTGGAATTACGTAGAAAGTGCTTCGAAGCATCATCAAAAGTGTTTGGATGTGGTTGGAATTACGTCGACATAGCTTCGAAGCATCATCAAAAGTGTTTGGATGTGATTGGAATTACGTAGAAAGTGCTTCGAAGCATCATCAAAAGTGTTTGGATGTGGTTGGAATTACGTAGAAAGTGCTTCGAAGCATCATCAAAAGTGTTTGGATGTGGTTGGAATTACGTAGAAAGTGCTTCGAAGCATCATCAAAAGTGTTTGGATGTGATTGGAATTACGAAGAAAGTGCTTCGAAGCATCATCAAAAGTGTGTGGATGTGGTTGGAATTACGTAGAAAGTGCTTCGAAGCATCATCAAAAGTGTTTGGATGTGATTGGAATTACGTAGAAAGTGCTTCGAAGCATCATCAAAAGTGTTTGGATGTGGTTGGAATTACGTAGAAAGTGCTTCGAAGCATCATCAAAAGTGTTTGGATGTGATTGGAATTACGTAGAAAGTGCTTCGAAGCATCATCAAAAGTGTTTGGATGTGGTTGGAATTACGTCGACATAGCTTCGAAGCATCATCAAAAGTGTTTGGATGTGGTTGGAATTACGTCGAAAGTGCTTCGAAGCATCATCAAAAGTGTTTGGATGTGGTTGGAATTACGTAGAAAGTGCTTCGAAGCATCATCAAAAGTGTTTGGATGTGGTTGGAATTACGTAGAAAGTGCTTCGAAGCATCATCAAAAGTGTTTGGATGTGGTTGGAATTACGTAGAAAGTGCTTCGAAGCATCATCAAAAGTGTTTGGATGTGGTTGGAATTACGTAGAAAGTGCTTCGAAGCATCACCAAAAGTGTTTGGACGTGGTTGGAATTACGTCGAAAGTGCTTCGAAGCATCATCAAAAGTGTTTGGATGTGATTGGAATTACGTAGAAAGTGCTTCGAAGCATCATCAAAAGTGTTTGGATGTGGTTGGAATTACGTAGAAAGTGCTTCGAAGCATCATCAAAAGTGTTTGGATGTGATTGGAATTACGTAGAAAGTGCTTCGAAGCATCATCAAAAGTGTTTGGATGTGGTTGGAATTACGTAGAAAGTGCTTCGAAGCATCATCAAAAGTGTTTGGATGTGATTGGAATTACGTAGAAAGTGCTTCGAAGCATCATCAAAAGTGTTTGGATGTGGTTGGAATTACGTAGAAAGTGCTTCGAAGCATCATCAAAAGTGTTTGGATGTGGTTGGAATTACGTAGAAAGTGCTTCGAAGCATCATCAAAAGTGTTTGGATGTGGTTGGAATTACCTCGACATAGCTTCGAAGCATCATCAAAAGTGTTTGGATGTGATTGGAATTACGTAGAAAGTGCTTCGAAGCATCATCAAAAGTGTTTGGATGTGGTTGGAATTACGTAGAAAGTGCTTCGAAGCATCATCAAAAGTGTTTGGATGTGGTTGGAATTACGTAGAAAGTGCTTCGAAGCATCATCAAAAGTGTTTGGATGTGGTTGGAATTACGTAGAAAGTGCTTCGAAGCATCACCAAAAGTGTTTGGACGTGGTTGGAATTACGTCGAAAGTGCTTCGAAGCATCATCAAAAGTGTTTGGATGTGGTTGGAATTACGTAGAAAGTGCTTCGAAGCATCATCAAAAGTGTTTGGATGTGGTTGGAATTACGTAGAAAGTGCTTCGAAGCATCATCAAAAGTGTTTGGATGTGGTTGGAATTACGTAGAAAGTGCTTCGAAGCATCATCAAAAGTGTTTGGATGTGATTGGAATTACGTAGAAAGTGCTTCGAAGCATCATCAAAAGTGTTTGGATGTGGTTGGAATTACGTAGAAAGTGCTTCGAAGCATCATCAAAAGTGTTTGGATGTGGTTGGAATTACGTCGACATAGCTTCGAAGCATCATCAAAAGTGTTTGGATGTGATTGGAATTACGTAGAAAGTGCTTCGAAGCATCATCAAAAGTGTTCGGATGTGGTTGGAATTACGTAGAAAGTGCTTCGAAGCATCATCAAAAGTGTTTGGATGTGGTTGGAATTACGTAGAAAGTGCTTCGAAGCATCATCAAAAGTGTTTGGATGTGGTTGGAATTACGTAGAAAGTGCTTCGAAGCATCATCAAAAGTGTTTGGATGTGGTTGGAATTACGTCGACATAGCTTCGAAGCATCATCAAAAGTGTTTGGATGTGATTGGAATTACGTAGAAAGTGCTTCGAAGCATCATCAAAAGTGTTTGGATGTGGTTGGAATTACGTAGAAAGTGCTTCGAAGCATCATCAAAAGTGTTTGGATGTGGTTGGAATTACGTAGAAAGTGCTTCGAAGCATCATCAAAAGTGTTTGGATGTGGTTGGAATTACGTAGAAAGTGCTTCGAAGCATCATCAAAAGTGTTTGGATGTGGTTGGAATTACGTAGAAAGTGCTTCGAAGCATCATCAAAAGTGTTTGGATGTGGTTGGAATTACGTCGACATAGCTTCGAAGCATCATCAAAAGTGTTTGGATGTGATTGGAATTACGTAGAAAGTGCTTCGAAGCATCATCAAAAGTGTTTGGATGTGGTTGGAATTACGTAGAAAGTGCTTCGAAGCATCATCAAAAGTGTTTGGATGTGGTTGGAATTACGTAGAAAGTGCTTCGAAGCATCATCAAAAGTGTTTGGATGTGGTTGGAATTACGTAGAAAGTGCTTCGAAGCATCACCAAAAGTGTTTGGACGTGGTTGGAATTACGTCGAAAGTGCTTCGAAGCATCATCAAAAGTGTTTGGATGTGGTTGGAATTACGTAGAAAGTGCTTCGAAGCATCATCAAAAGTGTTTGGATGTGGTTGGAATTACGTAGAAAGTGCTTCGAAGCATCATCAAAAGTGTTTGGATGTGGTTGGAATTACGTAGAAAGTGCTTCGAAGCATCATCAAAAGTGTTTGGATGTGATTGGAATTACGTAGAAAGTGCTTCGAAGCATCATCAAAAGTGTTTGGATGTGATTGGAATTACGTAGAAAGTGCTTCGAAGCATCATCAAAAGTGTTTGGATGTGATTGGAATTACGTAGAAAGTGCTTCGAAGCATCATCAAAAGTGTTTGGATGTGGTTGGAATTACGTAGAAAGTGCTTCGAAGCATCATCAAAAGTGTTTGGATGTGATTGGAATTACGTAGAAAGTGCTTCGAAGCATCATCAAAAGTGTTTGGATGTGGTTGGAATTACGTAGAAAGTGCTTCGAAGCATCATCAAAAGTGTTTGGATGTGGTTGGAATTACGTCGACATAGCTTCGAAGCATCATCAAAAGTGTTTGGATGTGATTGGAATTACGTAGAAAGTGCTTCGAAGCATCATCAAAAGTGTTTGGATGTGGTTGGAATTACGTAGAAAGTGCTTCGAAGCATCATCAAAAGTGTTTGGATGTGGTTGGAATTACGTAGAAAGTGCTTCGAAGCATCATCAAAAGTGTTTGGATGTGGTTGGAATTACGTAGAAAGTGCTTCGAAGCATCATCAAAAGTGTTTGGATGTGGTTGGAATTACGTCGACATAGCTTCGAAGCATCATCAAAAGTGTTTGGATGTGATTGGAATTACGTAGAAAGTGCTTCGAAGCATCATCAAAAGTGTTTGGATGTGGTTGGAATTACGTAGAAAGTGCTTCGAAGCATCATCAAAAGTGTTTGGATGTGGTTGGAATTACGTAGAAAGTGCTTCGAAGCATCATCAAAAGTGTTTGGATGTGGTTGGAATTACGTCGACATAGCTTCGAAGCATCATCAAAAGTGTTTGGATGTGATTGGAATTACGTAGAAAGTGCTTCGAAGCATCATCAAAAGTGTTTGGATGTGGTTGGAATTACGTAGAAAGTGCTTCGAAGCATCATCAAAAGTGTTTGGATGTGGTTGGAATTACGTAGAAAGTGCTTCGAAGCATCATCAAAAGTGTTTGGATGTGGTTGGAATTACGTAGAAAGTGCTTCGAAGCATCACCAAAAGTGTTTGGACGTGGTTGGAATTACGTCGAAAGTGCTTCGAAGCATCATCAAAAGTGTTTGGATGTGGTTGGAATTACGTCGACATAGCTTCGAAGCATCATCAAAAGTGTTTGGATGTGATTGGAATTACGTAGAAAGTGCTTCGAAGCATCATCAAAAGTGTTTGGATGTGGTTGGAATTACGTAGAAAGTGCTTCGAAGCATCATCAAAAGTGTTTGGATGTGATTGGAATTACGTAGAAAGTGCTTCGAAGCATCATCAAAAGTGTTTGGATGTGGTTGGAATTACGTAGAAAGTGCTTCGAAGCATCATCAAAAGTGTTTGGATGTGGTTGGAATTACGTCGACATAGCTTCGAAGCATCATCAAAAGTGTTTGGATGTGATTGGAATTACGTAGAAAGTGCTTCGAAGCATCATCAAAAGTGTTTGGATGTGGTTGGAATTACGTAGAAAGTGCTTCGAAGCATCATCAAAAGTGTTTGGATGTGGTTGGAATTACGTAGAAAGTGCTTCGAAGCATCATCAAAAGTGTTTGGATGTGGTAGGAATTACGTCGACATAGCTTCGAAGCATCATCAAAAGTGTTTGGATGTGATTGGAATTACGTAGAAAGTGCTTCGAAGCATCATCAAAAGTGTTTGGATGTGGTTGGAATTACGTAGAAAGTGCTTCGAAGCATCATCAAAAGTGTTTGGATGTGATAGGAATTACGTAGAAAGTGCTTCGAACCATCATCAAAAGTGTTTGGATGTGATTGGAATTACGAAGAAAGTGCTTCGAAGCATCATCAAAAGTGTTTGGATGTGGTTGGAATTACGTAGAAAGTGCTTCGAGGCATCATCAAAAGTGTTTGGATGTGGTTGGAATTACGTCGACATAGCTTCGAAGCATCATCAAAAGTGTTTGGATGTGGTTGGAATTACGTAGAAAGTGCTTCGAAGCATCATCAAAAGTGTTTGGATGTGGTTGGAATTACGTAGAAAGTGCTTCGAAGCATCATCAAAAGGTTTTGGATGTGGTTGGAATTACGTAGAAAGTGCTTCGAAGCATCATCAAAAGTGTTTGGATGTGGTAGGAATTACGTCGACATAGCTTCGAAGCATCATCAAAAGTGTTTGGATGTGATTGGAATTACGTAGAAAGTGCTTCGAAGCATCATCAAAAGTGTTTGGATGTGGTTGGAATTACGTCGAAAGTGCTTCGAAGCATCATCAAAAGTGTTTGGATGTGATAGGAATTACGTAGAAAGTGCTTCGAAGCATCATCAAAAGGTTTTGGATGTGGTTGGAATTACGTAGAAAGTGCTTCGAAGCATCATCAAAAGTGTTTGGATGTGGTTGGAATTACGTCGACATAGCTTCGAAGCATCATCAAAAGTGTTTGGATGTGATTGGAATTACGTAGAAAGTGCTTCGAAGCATCATCAAAAGTGTTTGGATGTGGTTGGAATTACGTAGAAAGTGCTTCGAAGCATCATCAAAAGTGTTTGGATGTGATTGGAATTACGTAGAAAGTGCTTCGAAGCATCATCAAAAGTGTTTGGATGTGGTTGGAATTACGTAGAAAGTGCTTCGAAGCATCATCAAAAGTGTTTGGATGTGGTTGGAATTACGTAGAAAGTGCTTCGAAGCATCATCAAAAGTGTTTGGATGTGGTTGGAATTACGTAGAAAGTGCTTCGAAGCATCATCAAAAGTGTTTGGATGTGGTTGGAATTACGTCGACATAGCTTCGAAGCATCATCAAAAGTGTTTGGATGTGATTGGAATTACGTAGAAAGTGCTTCGAAGCATCATCAAAAGTGTTTGGATGTGATTGGAATTACGTAGAAAGTGCTTCGAAGCATCATCAAAAGTGTTTGGATGTGATTGGAATTACGTAGAAAGTGCTTCGAAGCATCATCAAAAGGTTTTGGATGTGGTTGGAATTACGTAGAAAGTGCTTCGAAGCATCATCAAAAGTGTTTGGATGTGGTTGGAATTACGTAGAAAGTGCTTCGAAGCATCATCAAAAGTGTTTGGATGTGGTTGGAATTACGTAGAAAGTGCTTCGAAGCATCATCAAAAGTGTTTGGATGTGGTTGGAATTACGTCGACATAGCTTCGAAGCATCATCAAAAGTGTTTGGATGTGATTGGAATTACGTAGAAAGTGCTTCGAAGCATCATCAAAAGTGTTTGGATGTGGTTGGAATTACGTAGAAAGTGCTTCGAAGCATCATCAAAAGTGTTTGGATGTGATTGGAATTACGTAGAAAGTGCTTCGAAGCATCATCAAAAGTGTTTGGATGTGGTTGGAATTACGTAGAAAGTGCTTCGAAGCATCATCAAAAGTGTTTGGATGTGATTGGAATTACGTAGAAAGTGCTTCGAAGCATCATCAAAAGTGTTTGGATGTGGTTGGAATTACGTAGAAAGTGCTTCGAAGCATCATCAAAAGTGTTTGGATGTGATTGGAATTACGTAGAAAGTGCTTCGAAGCATCATCAAAAGTGTTTGGATGTGGTTGGAATTACGTAGAAAGTGCTTCGAAGCATCATCAAAAGTGTTTGGATGTGATTGGAATTACGTAGAAAGTGCTTCGAAGCATCATCAAAAGTGTTTGGATGTGGTTGGAATTACGTAGAAAGTGCTTCGAAGCATCATCAAAAGTGTTTGGATGTGATTGGAATTACGTAGAAAGTGCTTCGAAGCATCATCAAAAGTGTTTGGATGTGGTTGGAATTACGTCGACATAGCTTCGAAGCATCATCAAAAGTGTTTGGATGTGATTGGAATTACGTAGAAAGTGCTTCGAAGCATCATCAAAAGGGTTTGGATGTGGTTGGAATTACGTAGAAAGTGCTTCGAAGCATCATCAAAAGTGTTTGGATGTGATTGGAATTACGTAGAAAGTGCTTCGAAGCATCATCAAAAGTGTTTGGATGTGGTTGGAATTACGTAGAAAGTGCTTCGAAGCATCATCAAAAGTGTTTGGATGTGATTGGAATTACGTAGAAAGTGCTTCGAAGCATCATCAAAAGTGTTTGGATGTGGTTGGAATTACGTAGAAAGTGCTTCGAAGCATCATCAAAAGTGTTTGGATGTGGTTGGAATTACGTCGACATAGCTTCGAAGCATCATCAAAAGTGTTTGGATGTGATTGGAATTACGTAGAAAGTGCTTCGAAGCATCATCAAAAGTGTTTGGATGTGGTTGGAATTACGTAGAAAGTGCTTCGAAGCATCATCAAAAGTGTTTGGATGTGATTGGAATTACGTAGAAAGTGCTTCGAAGCATCACTAAAAGTGTTTGGATGTGGTTGGAATTACGTAGAAAGTGCTTCGAAGCATCATCAAAAGTGTTTGGATGTGGTTGGAATTACGTAGAAAGTGCTTCGAAGCATCACCAAAAGTGTTTGGACGTGGTTGGAATTACGTCGAAAGTGCTTCGAAGCATCATCAAAAGTGTTTGGATGTGGTTGGAATTACGTAGAAAGTGCTTCGAAGCATCATCAAAAGTGTTTGGATGTGGTTGGAATTACGTAGAAAGTGCTTCGAAGCATCATCAAAAGTGTTTGGATGTGATTGGAATTACGAAGAAAGTGCTTCGAAGCATCATCAAAAGTGTTTGGATGTGGTTGGAATTACGTAGAAAGTGCTTCGAAGCATCATCAAAAGTGTTTGGATGTGATAGGAATTACGTAGAAAGTGCTTCGAAGCATCATCAAAAGGTTTTGGATGTGGTTGGAATTACGTAGAAAGTGCTTCGAAGCATCATCAAAAGTGTTTGGATGTGGTTGGAATTACGTCGACATAGCTTCGAAGCATCATCAAAAGTGTTTGGATGTGATTGGAATTACGTAGAAAGTGCTACGAAGCATCATCAAAAGTGTTTGGATGTGGTTGGAATTACGTAGAAAGTGCTTCGAAGCATCATCAAAAGTGTTTGGATGTGATAGGAATTACGTAGAAAGTGCTTCGAAGCATCATCAAAAGTGTTTGGATGTGGTTGGAATTACGTAGAAAGTGCTTCGAAGCATCATCAAAAGTGTTTGGATGTGATTGGAATTACGTAGAAAGTGCTTCGAAGCATCATCAAAAGGTTTTGGATGTGGTTGGAATTACGTAGAAAGTGCTTCGAAGCATCATCAAAAGTGTTCGGATGTGGTTGGAATTACGTCGACATAGCTTCGAAGCATCATCAAAAGTGTTTGGATGTGATAGGAATTACGTAGAAAGTGCTTCGAAGCATCATCAAAAGTGTTTGGATGTGATTGGAATTACGAAGAAAGTGCTTCGAAGCATCATCAAAAGTGTTTGGATGTGGTTCGAATTACGTAGAAAGTGCTTCGAAGCATCATTAAAAGTGTTTGGATGTGGTTGGAATTACGTAGAAAGTGCTTCGAAGCATTATTAAAAGTGTTTGGATGTGGTTGGAATTACGTAGAAAGTGCTTCGAAGCATCATTAAAAGTGTTTGGATGTGGTTGGAATTACGTAGAAAGTGCTTCGAAGCATCATCAAAAGTGTTTGGATGTGGTTGGAATTACGTCGACATAGCTTCGAAGCATCATCAAAAGTGTTTGGATGTGATTGGAATTACGTAGAAAGTGCTTCGAAGCATCATCAAAAGGTTTTGGATGTGGTTGGAATTACGTAGAAAGTGCTTCGAAGCATCATCAAAAGTGTTTGGATGTGGTTGGAATTACGTCGACATAGCTTCGAAGCATCATCAAAAGTGTTTGGATGTGATTGGAATTACGTAGAAAGTGCTTCGAAGCATCATCAAAAGTGTTTGGATGTGGTTGGAATTACGTAGAAAGTGCTTCGAAGCATCATCAAAAGTGTTTGGATGTGATAGGAATTACGTAGAAAGTGCTTCGAAGCATCATCAAAAGTGTTTTAATGTGATTGGAATTACGAAGAAAGTGCTTCGAAGCATCATCAAAAGTGTTTGGATGTGGTTGGAATTACGTAGAAAGTGCTTCGAAGCATCATCAAAAGGTTTTGGATGTGGTTGGAATTACGTAGAAAGTGCTTCGAAGCATCATTAAAAGTGTTTGGATGTGGTTGGAATTACGTAGAAAGTGCTTCGAAGCATCATCAAAAGTGTTTGGATGTGGTTGGAATTACGTCGACATAGCTTCGAAGCATCATCAAAAGTGTTTGGATGTGATTGGAATTACGTAGAAAGTGCTTCGAAGCATCATCATAAGGTTTTGGATGTGGTTGGAATTACGTAGAAAGTGCTTCGAAGCATCATCAAAAGTGTTTGGATGTGGTTGGAATTACGTCGACATAGCTTCGAAGCATCATCAAAAGTGTTTGGATGTGATTGGAATTACGTAGAAAGTGCTTCGAAGCATCATCAAAAGTGTTTGGATGTGGTTGGAATTACGTAGAAAGTGCTTCGAAGCATCATCAAAAGTGTTTGGATGTGATAGGAATTACGTAGAAAGTGCTTCGAAGCATCATCAAAAGTGTTTGGATGTGATTGGAATTACGAAGAAAGTGCTTCGAAGCATCATCAAAAGTGTTTGGATGTGGTTGGAATTACGTAGAAAGTGCTTCGAAGCATCATCAAAAGGTTTTGGATGTGGTTGGAATTACGTAGAAAGTGCTTCGAAGCATCATTAAAAGTGTTTGGATGTGGTTGGAATTACGTAGAAAGTGCTTCGAAGCATCATCAAAAGTGTTTGGATGTGGTTGGAATTACGTCGACATAGCTTCGAAGCATCATCAAAAGTGTTTGGATGTGATTGGAATTACGTAGAAAGTGCTTCGAAGCATCATCAAAAGTGTTTGGATGTGGTTGGAATTACGTAGAAAGTGCTTCGAAGCATCATCAAAAGTGTTTGGATGTGATTGGAATTACGTAGAAAGTGCTTCGAAGCATCATCAAAAGTGTTTGGATGTGATTGGAATTACGTCGAAAGTGCTTCGAAGCATCATCAAAAGTGTTTGGATGTGGTTGGAATTACGTAGAAAGTGCTTCGAAGCATCATCAAAAGTGTTTGGATGTGATTGGAATTACGTAGAAAGTGCTTCGAAGCATCATCAAAAGTGTTTGGATGTGATTGGAATTACGTAGAAAGTGCTTCGAAGCATCATCAAAAGTGTTTGGATGTGGTTGGAATTACGTCGACATAGCATCGAAGCACCATCAAAAGTGTTGGGATGTGGTTGGAATTACGTAGAAAGTGCTTCGAAGCATCATCAAAAGTGTTTGGATGTGTATGGAATTACGTAGAAAGTGCTTCGAAGCATCATCAAAAGGTTTTGGATGTGGTTGGAATTACGTAGAAAGTGCTTCGAAGCATCATCAAAAGTGTTTGGATGTGGCTGGAATTACGTCGACATAGCTTCGAAGCATCATCAAAAGTGTTTGGATGTGATTGGAATTACGTCGAAAGTGCTTCGAAGCATCTCCAAAAGTGTTTGGATGTGGTTGGAATTACGTAGAAAGTGCTTCGAAGCATCATCAAAAGTGTTTGGATGTGATTGGAATTACGTAGAAAGTGCTTCGAAGCATCATCAAAAGTGTTTGGATGTGGTTGGAATTACGTCGACATAGCTTCGAAGCATCATCAAAAGTGTTTGGATGTGATTGGAATTACGTAGAAAGTGCTTCGAAGCATCATCAAAAGTGTTTGGATGTGGTTGGAATTACGTCGACATAGCTTCGCAGCATCATCAAAAGTGTTTGGATGAGGTTGGAATTACGTTGAAAGTGCTTCGAAGTATCACCAAAAGTGTTTGGATGTGGTTGGAATTACGTAGAAAGTGCTTCGAAGCATCATCAAAAGTGTTTGGATGTGGTTGGAATTACGTCGACATAGCTTCGAAGCATCATCAAAAGTGTTTGGATGTGGTTGGAATTACGTCGACATAGCTTCGAAGCATCATCAAAAGTGTTTGGATGAGGTTGGAATTACGTTGAAAGTGCTTCGAAGCATCACCAAAAGTGTTTGGATGTGGTTGGAATTACGTAGAAAGTGCTTCGAAGCATCATCAAAAGTGTTTGGATGTGGTTGGAATTACGTCGACATAGCTTCGAAGCATCATCAAAAGTGTTTTGATGTGATTGGAATTAAGTAATAAGAGCTTCGAAGGTCCTCCGAAGGTGTTTGAATGTTGTTGGAATTACGTAAAAAGTGCATCGAAGGTCCTCCGAAGCTGTTTGGATGTTACTGGAATTACGTAAAAAGTGCTTCGAAGGTCCTCCAAAGGTGTTTGGATGTTGTTGGAATTAAGTAATAAGAGCTTCGAAGGTCCTCCAAAGGTGTTTGGATGTTTTTGGAATTACGTGAAAAGTGCTTCGAAGGTCCTCCGAAGGTGTTTGGATGTTACTGGAATTACGTAAAAAGTGCTTCGAAGGTCCTCCGAAGGTGTTTGGATGTTGTTGGAATTAAGTAATAAGAGCTTCGAAGGTCCTCCAAAGGTGTTTGGAAGTTTTTGGAATTACGTGAAAAGTGCTTCGAAGGTCCTCCGAAGGTGTTTGGATGTTGTTGGAATTACGTAAAAAGTGCTTCGAAGGTCCTCCGAAGGTGTTTGGATGTTGTTGGAATTACGTAAAAAGTGCTTCGAAGGTCCTCCAAAGGTGTTTGGATGTTTTTGGAATTACGCAAAAAGTGCTTCGAAGGTCCTCCGAAGGTGTATGAATGTTGTTGGAATTACGAGAAAAGTGCTTCGAAGGTCCTCCGAAGGTGTATGAATGTTGTTGGAATTACGTAAAAAGTGCATCGAAGGTCCTCCGAAGGTGTTTGGATGTTACTGGAATTAAGTAATAAGTGCTTCGAAGGTCCTCCAAAGGTGTTTGGATGTTTTTGGAATTACGTAAAAAGTGCTTCGAAGGTCCTCCGAAGGTGTTTGGATGTTGCTGGAATTACGTAAAAAGTGCTTCGAAGGTCCTCCGAAGTTGTTTGGATGTTTTTGGAATTACGTTAAAAGTGCTTCGAAGGTCCTCCGAAGGTGTTTGGATGTTGTTGGAATTACGTTAAAAGTGCTTCGAAGGTCCTCCAAAGGTGTTTGGATGTTGTTGGAATTACGAGAAAAGTGCTTCGAAGGTCCTCCGAAGGTGTTTGGATGTTGTTGGAATTACGTAAAAAGTGCTTCGAAGGTCCTCCGAAGGTGTTTGGATGTTGCTGGAATTACGTAAAAAGTGCTTCGAAGGTCCTCCAAAGGTGTTCGGATGTTTTTGGAATTACGCAAAAAGTGCTTCGAAGGTCCTCCAAAGATGTTTCGATGTTGTTGGAATTACGTAAAAAGTGCTTCGAAGGTCCTCCGAAGTTGTTTGGATGTTTTTGGAATTACGTTAATAGTGCTTCGAAGGTCCTCCGAAGTTGTTTGAATGTTGTTGGAATTACGTAAAAAGTGCATCGAAGGTCCTCCGAAGGTGTTTGAATGTTGTTGGAATTACGTTAAAAGTGCATCGAAGGTCCTCCGAAGGTGTTTGGATGTTGTTGGAATTACGTAAAAAGTGCTTCGAAGGTCCTCCAAAGGTGTTTGGATGTTTTTGGAATTACGCAAAAAGTGCTTCGAAGGTCCTCCAAAGGTGTTTGAATGTTGTTGGAAATACGAGAAAAGTGCTTCGAAGGTCCTCCGAAGGTGTTTGAATGTTGTTGGAATTACGTAAAAAGTGCATCGAAGGTCCTCCGAAGGTGTTTGGATTTTGTTGGAATTACCTAAAAAGTGCTTCGAAGGTCCTCCAAAGGTGTTTGGATGCTTTAGGAATTACGCAAAAAGTGCTTCGAAGGTCCTCCAAAGGTGTTTGGATGTTGTTGGAATTACGTAAAAGGTGCTTCGAAAGTCCTCCGAAGTTGTTTGGATGTTGTTGGAATTAAGAAGTAAGTGCTTCGAAGGTCCTCCAAAGGTGTTTGGATGTTTTTGGAATTAAGAGAAAAGTACTTCGAAGGTCCTCCGAAGGTGTTAGGATGTTGTTGGAATTACGTAAAAAGTGCTTCGAAGGTCCTCCAAAGGTGTTTGGATGTTGTTGGAATTACGTTACAAGTGCTACGAAGGTCCTCCAAAGCTGTTTGGATGTTGTTGGAATTACGTAAAAAGTGCTTCGAAGGTCCTCCAAAGGTGTTTGGATGATGATGGAATTACGTAAAAAGTGCTTCGAAGGTCCTCCAAAGGTGTTTGGATGATGATGGAATTACGTAAAAAGTGCTTCGAAGGTCCTCCGAAGGTGTTTGGATGTTGTTGGAATTACGTAAAAAGTGCTTCGAAGGTCCTCCGAAGGTGTTTGGATGTTGTTGGAATTACGTAAAAAGTGCTTCGAAGGTCCTCCAAAGGTGTTTGGATGTTGTTGGAATTACGTAAAAAGTGCTTCGAAGGTCCTCCGAAGGTGTTTGGATGTTGTTGGAATTACGTAAAAAGTGCTTCGAAGGTCCTCCAAAGGTGTTTGGATGTTGTTGGAATTACGTGAAAAGTGCTTCGAAGGTCCTCCGAAGGTGTTTGGATGTTGTTGGAATTACGTAAAAAGTGCTTCGAAGGTCCTCCAAAGGTGTTTGGATGTTGTTGGAATTACGTAAAAAGTGCTTCGAAGGTCCTCCAAAGGTGTTTGGATGTTGTTGGAATTACGTAAAAAGTGCTTCGAAGGTCCTCCGAAGGTGTTTGGATGTTGTTGGAATTACGTAAAAAGTGCTTCGAAGGTCCTCCGAAGGTGTTTGGATGTTGTTGGAATTACGTAAAAAGTGCTTCGAAGGTCCTCCGAAGGTGTTTGGATGTTGTTGGAATTACGTAAAAAGTGCTTCGAAGGTCCTCCGAAGGTGTTTGGATGTTGTTGGAATTACGTAAAAAGTGCTTCGAAGGTCCTCCGAAGGTGTTTGGATGTTGTTGGAATTACGTAAAAAGTGCTTCGAAGGTCCTCCGAAGGTGTTTGGATGTTGTTGGAATTACGTAAAAAATGCTTCGAAGGTCCTCCGAAGGTGTTTGGATGTTGTTGGAATTACGTAAAAAGTGCTTCGAAGGTCCTCCGAAGTTGTTTGGATGTTGTTGGAATTACGTTAAAAAAGCTTCGAAGGTCCTCCGAGGGTGTTTGGATGTTGTTGGAATTACGTAAAAAGTGCTTCGAAGGTCCTCTAAAGGTGTTTGGATGTTTTTGGAATTGCGTGAAAAGTGCTTCGAAGGTCCTCCGAAGGTGTTTGGATGTTGTTGGAATTACGTAAAAAATGCTTCGAAGGTCCTCCGAAGGTGTTTGGATGTTGTTGGAATTACGTGAAAAGTGCTTCGAAGGTCCTCCAAAGGTGTTTGGATGTTTTTGGAATTACGTGAAAAGTGCTTCGAAGTTCCTCCGAAGTTGTTTGGATGTTGTTGGAATTACGTAAAAAGTGCTTCGAAAGTCCTCCAAAGGTGTTTGGATGTTGTTGGAATTACGTAAAAAGTGCTTCGAAGGTCCTCCGAAGTTGTTTGGATGTTGTTGGAATTACGTTAAAAGTGCTTCGAAGATCCTCCGAAGGTGTTTGGATGTTGTTGGAATTACGTAAAAAGTACTTCGAAGGTCCTCCGAAGGTGTTTGGATGTTTTTGGAATTAAGTAATAAGTGCTTCGAAGGTCCTCCAAAGGTGTTTGGATGTTTTTGGAATTAAGAGAAAAGTGCTTCGAAGGTCCTCCGAAGGTGTTTGGATGTTGTTGGAATTACGTAAAAAGTGCTTCGAAGGTCCTCCGATGGTGTTTGGATGTTGTTGGAATTACGTAAAAAATGCTTCGAAGGTCCTCCGAAGGTGTTTGGATGTTGTTGGAATTACGTAAAAAGTGCTTCGAAGGTCCTCCAAAGGTGTTTGGATGTTGTTGGAATTACGTAAAAAGTGCTTCGAAGGTCCTCCGAAGGTGTTTGGATGTTGTTGGAATTACGTAAAAAGTGCTTCGAAGGTCCTCCGAAGGTGTTTGGATGTTGTTGGAATTACGTAAAAAGTGCTTCGAAGGTCCTCCAAAGGTGTTTGGATGTTTTTGGAATTACGTGAAAAGTGCTTCGAAGGTCCTCTGAAGGTGTTTGGATGTTGTTGGAATTACTTAAAAAGTGCTTCGTAGGTCCTCTAAAGGTGTTTGGATGTTTTTGGAATTACGTGAAAAGTGCATCGAAGGTCCTCCGAAGGTGTTTGGATGTTGATGGAATTACGTAAAAAGTGCTTCGAAGGTCCTCCAAAGCAGTTTGGATGTTGTTGGAATTACGTAAAAAGTGCTTCGAAGGTCCTCCGAAGGTGTTTGAATGTTGTTGGAATTACGTAAAAAGTGCATCGAAGGTCCTCCGAAGGTGTTTGGATTTTGTTGGAATTACCTAAAAAGTGCTTCGAAGGTCCTCCGAAGGTGTTTGGATGCTTTAGGAATTACGCAAAAAGTGCTTCGAAGGTCCTCCAAAGGTGTTTGGATGTTGTTGGAATTACGTAAAAGGTGCTTCGAAAGTCCTCCGAAGTTGTTTGGATGTTGTTGGAATTACGAAAAAAGTGCTTCGAAGGTCCTCCAAAGGTGTTTGGATGTTGTTGGAATTACGTAAAAAGTGCTTCGAAGGTCCTCCAAAGGTGTTTGGATGTTTTTGGAATTACGTGAAAAGTGCTTCGAAGGTCCTCCGAAGGTGTTTGGATGTTGTTGGAATTACGTAAAAAGTGCTTCGAAGGTCCTCCGAAGGTGTTTGGATGTTGTTGGAATTACGTAAAAAGTGCTTCGAAGGTCCTCCGAAGGTGTTTGGATGTTGTTGGAATTACGTAAAAAGTGCTTCGAAGGTCCTCCAAAGGTGTTTGGATGTTGTTGGAATTACGTAAAAAGTGCTTCGAAGGTCCTCCAAAGGTGTTTGGATGTTTTTGGAATTACGTGAAAAGTGCTCCGAAGGTCCTCCGAAGGTGTTTGGATGTTGTTGGAATTACGTAAAAAGTGCTTCGAAGGTCCTCCGAAGGTGTTTGGATGTTGTTGGAATTACGTTAAAAGTGCTTCGAAGGTCCTCCGAAGGTGTTTGAATGTTGTTGGAATTACGTAAAAAGTGCATCGAAGGTCCTCCGAAGGTGTTTGGATTTTGTTGGAATTACCTAAAAAGTGCTTCGAAGGTCCTCCGAAGGTGTTTGGATGCTTTAGGAATTACGCAAAAAGTGCTTCGAAGGTCCTCCAAAGGTGTTTGGATGTTGTTGGAATTACGTAAAAGGTGCTTCGAAAGTCCTCCGAAGTTGTTTGGATGTTGTTGGAATTACGAAAAAAGTGCTTCGAAGGTCCTCCAAAGGTGTTTGGATGTTGTTGGAATTACGTAAAAAGTGCTTCGAAGGTCCTCCAAAGGTGTTTGGATGTTTTTGGAATTACGTGAAAAGTGCTTCGAAGGTCCTCCGAAGGTGTTTGGATGTTGTTGGAATTACGTAAAAAGTGCTTCGAAGGTCCTCCGAAGGTGTTTGGATGTTGTTGGAATTACCTAAAAAGTGCTTCGAAGGTCCTCCGAAGGTGTTTGGATGTTTTTGGAATTACGTGAAAAGTTCTTCGAAGGTCCTCCGAAGGTGTTTGGATGTTGTTGGAATTACTTAAAAAGTGCTTCGTAGGTCCTCTAAAGGTGTTTGGATGTTTTTGGAATTACGTGAAAAGTGCTCCGAAGGTCCTCCGAAGGTGTTTGGATGTTGTTGGAATTACGTAAAAAGTGCTTCGAAGGTCCTCCGAAGGTGTTTGGATGTTGTTGGAATTACGTTAAAAGTGCTTCGAAGGTCCTCCGAAGGTGTTTGGATGTTGTTGGAATTACGTAAAAAGTGCATCGAAGGTCCTCCGAAGGTGTTTGGATGTTGTTGGAATTACGTAAAAAGTGCTTCGAAGGTCCTCCGAAGGTGTTTGGATGTTGTTGGAATTACGTAAAAAGAGCTTCGAAGGTCCTCCAAAGGTGTTTGGATGTTGTTGGAATTACGTAAAAAGTACTTCGAAGGTCCTCCGAAGTTGTTTGGATGTTGTTGGAATTACGTAAAAAGTGCTTCGAAGGTCCTCCGAAGGTGTTTGGATGTTGTTGGAATTACGTAAAAAGTGCTTCGAAGGTCCTCCGAAGGTGTTTGGATGTTGTTGGAATTACGTAAAAAGTGCTTCGAAGGTCCTCCGAAGGTGTTTGGATGTTGTTGGAATTACGTAAAAAGTGCTTCGAAGGTCCTCCGAAGGTGTTTGGATGTTGTTGGAATTACGTAAAAAGTGCTTCGAAGGTCCTCCAAAGGTGTTTGGATGTTTTTGGAATTACGTGAAAAGTGCTTCGAAGGTCCTCCAAAGGTGTGTGGGTGTTGTTGGAATTACGTAAAAAGTGCTTCGAAGGTCCTCCGAAGTTGTTTGGATGTTGTTGGAATTACGTAAAAAGTGCTTCGAAGGTCCTCCAAAGCAGTTTGGATGTTGTTGGAATTACGTAAAAAGTGCTTCGAAGGTCCTCCGAAGTTGTTTGGATGTTGTTGGAATTACGATAAAAGTGCTTCGAAGGTCCTCCGAAGGTGTTTGGATGTTGTTGGAATTACGTAAAAAGTGCTTCGAAGGTCCTCCAAAGCTGTTTGGATGTTTTTGGAATTACGTGAAAAGTGCTTCGAAGTTCCTCCGAAGGTGTTTGGATGTTGTTGGAATTACGTAAAAAGTGCTTCGAAGGTCCTCCAAAGGTGTTTGGATGTTGTTGGAATTACGTAAAAAGTGCTTCGAAGGTCCTCCGAAGGTGTTTGGATGTTGTTGGAATTACGTAAAAAGTGCTTCGAAGGTCCTCCGAAGGTGTTTGGATGTTGTTGGAATTACGTAAAAAGTGCTTCGAAGGTCCTCCGAAGGTGTTTGGATGTTGTTGGAATTACGTAAAAAGTGCTTCGAAGGTCCTCCGAAGGTGTTTGGATGTTGTTGGAATTACGTTAAAAGTGCTTCGAAGGTCCTCCGAAGTTGTTTGGATGTTGTTGGAATTACGTTAAAAGTGCTTCGAAGGTCCTCCGAAGGTGTTTGGATGTTGTTGGAATTACGTAAAAAGAGCTTCGAAGGTCCTCCAAAGGTGTTTGGATGTTGTTGGAATTACGTAAAAAGTACTTCGAAGGTCCTCCGAAGTTGTTTGGATGTTGTTGGAATTACGTTAAAAGTGCTTCGAAGGTCCTCCGAAGGTGTTTGGATGTTGTTGGAATTACGTAAAAAGTGCTTCGAAGGTCCTCCAAAGCTGTTTGGATGTTTTTGGAATTACGTGAAAAGTGCTTCGAAGGTCCTCCGAAGGTGTTTGGATGTTGTTGGAATTACGTAAAAAGTGCTTCGAAGGTCCTCCAAAGGTGTTTGGATGTTGTTGGAATTACGTAAAAAGTGCTTCGAAGGTCCTCCGAAGGTGTTTGGATGTTGTTGGAATTACGTAAAAAGTGCTTCGAAGGTCCTCCGAAGGTGTTTGGATGTTGTTGGAATTACGTAAAAAGTGCTTCGAAGGTCCTCCGAAGGTGTTTGGATGTTGTTGGAATTACGTAAAAAGTGCTTCGAAGGTCCTCCAACGGTGTTTGGATGTTGTTTGAATTACGTAAAAAGTGCTTCGAAGGTCCTCCAAAGGTGTTTGGAAGTTGTAGGAATAACGTAAAAAGTGCTTCGAAGGTCCTCCAAAGGTGTTTTTATGTTGTTGGAGTTACTTAAAAAGTGCTTCGTAGGTCCTCCAAAGGTGTTTGGATGTTGTTGGAATTACGTAAGAAGTGCTTCGAAAGTCCTCCAAAAGTGTTTGAATGTTGTAGGAATTACGTAAAAAGTGCTTCGAAGGTCCTCCAAAGGTGTTTGAATATTGTTGGAATATCGTAAAAAGTGCTTCGAAGATCCTCCAAAAATGTTTGGATGTTGTTGGAAGTACTTTAAAGTGCTACGAAGGTACTCCAAAGGTGTTTGAATGTTGTAGGAATTACGTAAAAAGTGCTTCGAAGGTCCTCCAAATGTGTTTGGATGTTGTTGGAATTACGTAAAGTGCTTCGAAGGTCCTCCAAAGGTGTTTGGATGTTAATGGAATTACGTTAAAAGTGCTTCGAAGGTTCTCCAAAGGTGTTTGGATGTTGTTGGAATTACGTAAAAAGTACTTCGAAGGTCCTCCAAAGGTGTTTGGATGTTGTTGGAATTACGTAAAAAGTTCTTCGAAGGTCCTCCAAATTTTTTTAAATGTTGTTGGAATTACTAAAAAAGTGCTTCGAAGGTCCTCCAAAGGTGTTTGGATGTTAATGGAATTACGTTAAAAGTGCTTCGAAGGTCCTCCAAAGGTGTTTGGATGTTGTTGGAATTACGTAAAAAGTGCTTCGAAGGTCTTCCAAAGGTGTTTGGATGTATTTGGAATATCGTAAAAAGTGCTTCGAAGATCCTCCAAAGGTGTTTAGATGTTGTTGGAAGTACTTTAAAGTGCTACGAAGGTACTCCAAAGGTGTTTGAATGTTGTAGGAATTACGTAAAAAGTACTTCGAAGGTCCTCCGAAGGTGTTTGGATGTTGTTGGAATTACGTAAAAAGTACTTCGAAGGTCCTCCAAAGGTGTTTGGATGTTGTTGGAATTACGTAAAAAGTTCTTCGAAGGTCCTCCAAATTTTTTTAAATGTTGTTGGAATTACTAAAAAAGTGCATCGAAGGTCCTCCAAAGGTGTTTGGATGTTTTTGGAATTACGTGAAAAGTGCTTTGAAGGTCCTCCGAAGGTGTTTGGATGTTTTTGGAATTACGTAAAAAGTGCTTCGAAGGTCCTCCAAAGGTGTTTGGATGTTGTTGGAATTACGTAAAATGTGCTTCGAAGGTCCTCCAAAGGTGTTTGGATGTTTTTGGAATTACGTGAAAAGTGCTTCGAAGGTCCTCCGAAGGTGTTTGGATGTTGTTGAAATTACGTAAAAAGTGCTTCGAAGGTCCTCCGAAGTTGGTTGGATGTTGTTGGAATTACGTTAAAAGTGCTTCGAAGGTCCTCCAAAGGTGTTTGGATGTTGTTGGAATTACGTAAAAAGTGCTTCGAAGGTCCTCCAAAGGTGTTTGGATGTTTTTGGAAATACGTGAAAAGTGCTTCGAAGGTCCTCCGAAGGTGTTTGGATGTTGTTTGAATTACGTAAAAAGTGCTTCGAAGGTCCTCCAAAGGTGTTTGGAAGTTGTAGGAATAACGTAAAAAGTGCTTCGAAGGTCCTTCAAAGGTGTTTTTATGTTGTTGGAGTTACTTAAAAAGTGCTTCGTAGGTCCTCCAAAGGTGTTTGGATGTTGTTGGAATTACGTAAGAAGTGCTTCGAAGGTCCTCAAAAAGTGTTTGAATGTTGTAGGAATTACGTAAAAAGTGCTTCGAAGGTCCTCCAAAGGTGTTTGAATATTGTTGGAATATCGTAAAAAGTGCTTCGAAGATCCTCCAAAGGTGTTTGGATGTTGTTGGAAGTACTTTAAAGTGCTACGAAGGTACTCCAAAGGTGTTTGAATGTTGTAGGAATTATGTAAAAAGTGCTTCGAAGGTCCTCCAAATGTGTTTGGATGTTGTTGGAATTACGTAAAGTGCTTCGAAGGTCCTCCAAAGGTGTTTGGATGTTGTTGGAATTACGTAAAAAGTACTTCGAAGGTCCTCCAAAGGTGTTTGGATGTTGTTGGAATTACGTAAAAAGTTCTTCGAAGGTCCTCCAAATTTTTTTAAATGTTGTTGGAATTACTAAAAAAGTGCTTCGAAGGTCTTCCAAAGGTGTTTGGATGTTGTTGGAATTACGTAAAAAGTGCTTCGAAGGTTCTCCAAAGGTGTTTGGATGTTGTTGGAATTACGTAAAAAGTACTTCGAAGGTCCTCCAAAGGTGTTTGGATGTTGTTGGAATTACGTAAAAAGTTCTTCGAAGGTCCTCCAAATTTTTTTAAATGTTGTTGGAATTACTAAAAAAGTGCTTCGAAGGTCTTCCAAAGGTGTTTGGATGTTGTTGGAATTACGTAAAAAGTGCTTCGAAGGTTTTCCAAAGGTGTTTGGATGTTGTTGGAATTACGTAAGAAGTGCTTCGAAGGTCCTCCAAAAGTGTTTGGATGTTGTAGGAATTACGTAAAAAGTGCTTCGAAGGTCCTCCAAAGGTGTTTGGATGTTGTTGGAATTACGTAAAAAGTGCTTCGAAGGTCCTCCGAAGGTGTTTGGATGTTGTTGGAATTACGTAAAAAGTGCTTCGAAGGTCCTCCAAAGGTGTTTGGATGTAGTTGGAATTACTTTAAAAGTGCTTCGAAGGTCCTCCAAAGGTGTTTGGATGTTTTTGGAATTACGTGAAAAGTGATTCGAAGGTCCTCCGAAGGTGTTTCGATGTTGTTGGAATTACGTAAAAAGTGCTTCGAAGGTCCTCCAAAGGTGTTTGGATGTTTTTGGAATCACGCAAAAAGTGCTTCGAAGGTCCTCCGAAGGTGTTTGGATGTTGTTGGAATTACGTAAAAAGTGCTTCGAAGGTCCTCCGAAGTTGTTTGGATGTTGTTGGAATTACGTAAAAAGTGCTTCGAAGGTCCTCCGAAGGTGTTTGGATGCTGCTGGAATTACGTTAAAAATGCTTCGAAGGTCCTCCAAAGGTGTTTGGATGTTGTTGGAATTACGTAAAAAGTGCTTCGAAGGTCCTCCAAAGGTGTTTGGATGTTGCTGGAATTTCGTAAAAAGTGCTTTGAAGGTCCTCCGAAGGTGTTTGGATGCTGTTGGAATTACGTAAAAAGTGCTTCGAAGATCCTACGAAGGTGTTTGGATGTTGTTGGAATTACGTAACAAGTGCTTCGAAGGTCCTCCGAAGGTGTTTGGATGTTGTTGGAATTACGTAACAAGTGCTTCGAAAGTCCTCCAAAGGTGTGTGGATGCTGTAGGAATTACGTAAAAAGTGCGTCGAAGGTCCTCCAAAGGTGTTTGGATGTTGTTGGCATTACGTAAAAAGTGATTCGAAGGTCCTCAATAGGTGTTTGGATGTTGTTTAAATTACGTAAAAAGTGCTTCGAAGGTCCTCCGAAGGTGTGTGGATGCTGTAGGAATTACGTAAAAAGTGCGTCGAAGGTCCTCCAAAGGTGTTTGGATGTTGTTGGAATTACGTAACAAGTGCTTCCAAGGTCCTCCGAAGGTGTTTGGATGCTGTTGGAATTACGTTAAAAGTGCTTCGAAGGTCCTCCGAAGGTGTTTGGATGTTGTTGGAATTACGTAAAAAGTGCTTCGAAGGTCCTCCGAAGGCGTGTGGATGTTGTTGGAATTACGTAACAAGTGCTTCGAAGGTCCTCCAAAGGTGTTTGGATGTTGTTGGAATTACGTAACAAGTGCTTCGAAGGTCCTCCAAAGGTGTTTGGATGTTGTTGGAATTACGTAACAAGTGCTTCGAAGGTCCTCCGAAGGTGTTTGGATGCTGTTGGATTTACGTAAAAAGTGCTTCGAAGGTCCTCCGAAGGCGTGTGGATGTTGTTGGAATTACGTAACAAGTGCTTCGAAGGTCCTCCAAAGGTGTTTGGATGTTGTTGGAATTATGTAACAAGTGCTTCGAAGGTCCTAAAAAGGTGTTTGGATGTTGCTGAAATTTCGTAAAAAGTGCTTCGAAGGTCCTCCGAAGGTGTGTGGATGTTGTTGGAATTACGTAACAAGTGCTTCGAAGGTCCTCCAAAGTGTTTGGATGTTGTTGGAATTACGTAACAAGTGCTTCGAAGGTCCTCCAAAGTGTTTGGATGTTGTTGGAATAACGTAACAAGTGCTTCGAAGGTCCTCCAAAGGTGTTTGGATGTTGTTGGAATTACGTAACAAGTGCTTCGAAGGTCCTCCGAAGGTGTTTTAATGCTGCTGTAATTACGTAAAAAGTGCTTCGAAGGTCCTCCAAAGGTGTTTGGATGTTGTTGGAATTACGTAAAAAGTGCTTCGAAGGTCCTCCGAAGGTGTTTGGATGCTGCTGGAATTACGTTAAAAATGCTTCGAAGGTCCTCCAAAGGTGTTTGGATGTTGTTGGAATTACGTAAAAAGTGCTTCGAAGGTCCTCCAAAGGTGTTTGGATGTTGCTGGAATTTCGTAAAAAGTGCTTTGAAGGTCCTCCGAAGGTGTTTGGATGTTGTTGGAATTACGTTTAAAGTGCTTCGAAGGTCCTACAAAGGTGTTTGGATGTTGTTGGAATTACGTAACAAGTGCTTCGAAAGTCCTCCAAAGGTGTGTGGATGCTGTAGGAATTACGTAAAAAGTGCGTCGAAGGTCCTCCAAAGGTGTTTGGATGTTGTTGGCATTACGTAAAAAGTGATTCGAAGGTCCTCAATAGGTGTTTGGATGTTGTTTAAATTACGTAAAAAGTGCTTCGAAGGTCCTCCGAAGGTGTGTGGATGCTGTAGGAATTACGTAAAAAGTGCGTCGAAGGTCCTCCAAAGGTGTTTGGATGTTGTTGGAATTACGTAACAAGTGCTTCCAAGGTCCTCCGAAGGTGTTTGGATGCTGTTGGAATTACGTTAAAAGTGCTTCGAAGGTCCTCCGAAGGTGTTTGGATGTTGTTGGAATTACGTAAAAAGTGCTTCGAAGGTCCTCCGAAGGCGTGTGGATGTTGTTGGAATTACGTAACAAGTGCTTCGAAGGTCCTCCAAAGGTGTTTGGATGTTGTTGGAATTACGTAACAAGTGCTTCGAAGGTCCTCCAAAGGTGTTTGGATGTTGTTGGAATTACGTAACAAGTGCTTCGAAGGTCCTCCGAAGGTGTTTGGATGCTGTTGGATTTACGTAAAAAGTGCTTCGAAGGTCCTCCGAAGGCGTGTGGATGTTGTTGGAATTACGTAACAAGTGCTTCGAAGGTCCTCCAAAGGTGTTTGGATGTTGTTGGAATTATGTAACAAGTGCTTCGAAGGTCCTAAAAAGGTGTTTGGATGTTGCTGAAATTTCGTAAAAAGTGCTTCGAAGGTCCTCCGAAGGTGTGTGGATGTTGTTGGAATTACGTAACAAGTGCTTCGAAGGTCCTCCAAAGTGTTTGGATGTTGTTGGAATTACGTAACAAGTGCTTCGAAGGTCCTCCAAAGTGTTTGGATGTTGTTGGAATAACGTAACAAGTGCTTCGAAGGTCCTCCAAAGGTGTTTGGATGTTGTTGGAATTACGTAACAAGTGCTTCGAAGGTCCTCCGAAGGTGTTTTAATGCTGCTGTAATTACGTTAAAAGTGCTTCGAAGGTCCTCCAAAGGTGTTTGGATGTTGTTGGAATTACGTTAAAAGTGCTTCGAAGGTCCTCCAAAGGTGTTTGGATGTTGTTGGAATTACGTAACAAGTGCTTCGAAGGTCCTCCAAAGGTGTTTGGATGTTGTTGGAATTACGTTAAAAGTGCTTCGAAGGTCCTCCGAAGGTGTTTGGACGCTGTTGGAATTACGTAAAAAGTGCTTCGAAGGTCCTCCGAAGGTGTTTGGATGTTGTTGGAATTACGTTTAAAGTGCTTCGAAGGTCCTACAAAGGTGTTTGGATGTTGTTGGAATTACGTTTAAAGTGCTTCGAAGGTCCTCCAAAGGTGTTTTAATGATTTTGAAATTACGTAAAAAGTACTTCGAAGGTCCTCCAAAGGTGTTTGGACGCTGTTGGAATTACGTTAAAAGTGCTTCGAAGGTCCTCCAAAGGTGTTTGGATGTTGTTGGAATTACGTAAAAAGTGCTTCGAAGGTCCTCCAAAGGTGTTTGGATGCTGTTGGAATTACAAAAAAAGTGCTTCGAAGGTCCTCCAAAGGTGTTTGGATGTTGTTGGAATTACGTTAAAAGTGCTTCGAAGGTCCTCCAAAGGTGTTTGGATGTTGTTGGAATTACGTTTAAAGTGCTTCGAAGGTCGTCCAAAGGAGTTTGGATGATGTTGGAATTACGTAAAAAGTGCTTCGAAGGTCCTCCAAAGGTGTTTGGATGTTGTTGGAATTACGTTAAAAGTGCTTCGAAGGTCCTCCAAAGGTGTTTGGATGTTGTTGGAATTACGTTAAAAGTGCTTCGAAGGTCCTCCAAAGGTGTTTGGATGTTGTTGGAATTACGTTTAAAGTGCTTCGATGGTCCTCCAAAGGAGTTTGGATTTTGTTGGAATTACGTAAAAAGTGCTTCCAAGGTCCTCCAAAGGTGTTTGGATGTTGTTGGAAGTACGTAAGCAGTGCTTCGAAGGTCCTCCAAAGGAGTTTTAATGATTTTGAAATTACGTAAAAAGTACTTCGAAGGTCCTCCGAATGTATTTGGATGTTGTTGAAATTTCGTTAAAAGTGTTTCGAAGGTCCTCCAAAGGTGTTTGGATGTTGTTGGAAAAACGTAACAAGTGCTTCGAAGGTCCTCCGAAGGTGTTTGGATGCTGTTGGATTTACGTAAAAAGTGCTTTGAAGGTCCTCCGAAGGTGTTTGGATGCTGTTGGAATTACGTAAAAAGTGCTTCGAAGGTCCTCAAAAGGAGTTTGGATGTTTTTGGAATTACGTGAAAAGTGCTTCGAAGGTCCTCCAAAGGTGTTTGGATGTTGTTGGAATTACGTTAAAAGTGCTTCGAAGGTCCTCCAAAGGTGTTTGGATGTTGTTGGAATTACGTTTAAAGTGCTTCGATGGTCCTCCAAAGGAGTTTGGATTTTGTTGGAATTACGTAAAAAGTGCTTCCAAGGTCCTCCAAAGGTGTTTGGATGTTGTTGGAAGTACGTAAGCAGTGCTTCGAAGGTCCTCCAAAGGAGTTTTAATGATTTTGAAATTACGTAAAAAGTACTTTGAAGGTCCTCCGAATGTATTTGGATGTTGTTGAAATTTCGTTAAAAGTGTTTCGAAGGTCCTCCAAAGGTGTTTGGATGTTGTTGGAAAAACGTAACAAGTGCTTCGAAGGTCCTCCGAAGGTGTTTGGATGCTGTTGGATTTACGTAAAAAGTGCTTTGAAGGTCCTCCGAAGGTGTTTGGATGCTGTTGGAATTACGTAAAAAGTGCTTCGAAGGTCCTCAAAAGGAGTTTGGATGTTTTTGGAATTACGTGAAAAGTGCTTCGAAGGTCCTCCAAAGGTGTTTGGATGTTGTAGGGATTACGTAAAAAGTGCTTCGAAGGTCCGCCAAAGGTGTTTGGATGTTGTTGGAATCACTCAAAAAGTGCGTCGAAGGTCCTCCAAAGGTGTTTGGATGTTGTTGGAATTACTTGAAAAGTGCTTCGAAGGTCCTCCAAAGGTGTTTGGATGTTGTTAGAATTACGTAAAAAGTGCTTCGAAGGTCCTCCAAAGGTGTTTGGGTGTTGTTGGAATTACGTTAAAAGTGCTTCGAAGGCCCTCCAAAGGTGTTTGGATGTTGTTGGAATTACGTAAAAAGTGCTTCGAAGGTCCTCCAAAGGAGTTTGGATGTTGTTGGAATTACGTAAAAAGTGCTTCGAAGGTCCTCCAAAGGTGTTTGGATGTTGTTGGAATTACTTGAAAAGTGCTTCGAAGGTCCTCCGAAGGTGTTTGGATGTTGTTGGAATTACTTAAAAAGTGCTTCGAAGGTCCTCCAAAGGTGTTTGGATGTTGTTAGAATTACGTAAAAAGTGCTTCGAAGGTCCTCCAAAGGTGTTTGGGTGTTGTTGGAATTACTTTAAAAGTGCGTCGAAGGCCCTCCAAAGGTGTTTGGATGTTGTTGGAATTACGTAAAAAGTGCTTCGAAGGACCTCCAAAGGTGTTTGGATGTTGGTGGAATTACGAAAAAAAGAGCTTCGAAGGTCCTCCAAAGGTGTTTGGATTTTGTTGGAATTACGTAAAAAGTGCTTCGAAGTTCCTCCAACGGTGTTTGGAAGCTGTTGGATTTACGTAACAAGTGCTTCGAAGTTCCTCCAAAGGTGTTTGGATGTTGTTGGAATTACGTAAAAAGTACTTCGAAGGTCCTCCAAAAGTGTTTGGATGTTGTAGTAATTACATAAAAAATGCTTCGAAGGTCCACCAAAAGTGTTTGGATGTTGTTGGAATTACGTAAAAAGTGCTTCGAAGTTCCTCCAAAAGAGTTTGGATGTTGTTAGAATTACGTACAAAGTGCTTCGAAGTTCCTCCAACGGTGTTTGGAAGCTGTTGGATTTACGTAACAAGTGCTTCGAAGTTCCTCCAAAGGTGTTTGGATGTTGTTGGAATTACGTAAAAAGTACTTCGAAGGTCCTCCAAAAGTGTTTGGATGTTGTAGTAATTACATAAAAAATGCTTCGAAGGTCCTCCAAAAGTGTTTGGATGTTGTTGGAATTACGTAAAAAGTGCTTCGAAGGTCCTCCAAAGGTGTTTGGATGTTGTTGGAATCACCTAAAAATTGCTTCGAAGGTCCTCCAAAGGTGTTTGGATGTTGTTGGAATAACGTAAAAATTGCTTCGAAGGTCCTCCAAAGGTGTTTGGATGTTGTTGGAATCACCTAAAAAGTGCTTCGAAGGTCCTCCAAAGGTGTTTGGAAGATGTTGGATTTACGTAAAAAGTGCTTCGAAGTTCCTCCAAAGGTGTTTGGATGTTAGTGGAATTACGTAAAAAGTGCTTCGAAGGTCCTCCAAAGGTGTTTGGATGTTGTTGGAATCACTCAAAAAGTGCTTCGAAGGTCCTCAAAGGTGTTTGGATGTTGGTTGAATCACTTAAAAAGTGCTTCGAAGGTCCTACAAAGGTGTTTGAATGTTGTTGGAATCACCTAAAAAGTGCTTCGAAATTCCTCCGAAGGTGTTTGGATGTTGTTGGAATTACTTAAAAAGTGCTTCGAAGGTCCTCAAAGGTGTTTGGATGTTGGTGGAATCACTTAATAAGTGCTTCAAAGGTCCTCCAAAGGTGTTTGGATGTTGTTGGAAATACGTAAAAAGTGCTTCGAAGGTCCTCCAAAGGTGTTTGGATGTTGTTGGAATCACTCAAAAAGTGCTTCGAAGGTCCTCAAAGGTGTTTGGATGTTGGTTGAATCACTTAAAAAGTGCTTCGAAGGTCCTACAAAGGTGTTTGAATGTTGTTGGAATTATGCAAAAAGTGCTTCGAAGGTCCTCCAAAGGTGTTTTGATGTTGTTAGAATTACGTAAAAAGTGCTTCGAAGGTCCTCCAAAGGTGTTTGGATGTTAGTGGAATTACGTAAAAAAAGCTTCGAAGGTCCTCCAAAGGTGTTTGAATGTTGTTGGAATCACCTAAAAAGTGCTTCGAAATTCCTCCAAAGGTGTTTGGATGTTGATGGAATTACGTAAAAAGTGCTTCGAAGGTCCTCCAAAGGTGTTTGGATGTTGTTGGAGTCACTCAAAAAGTGCTTCGAAGGTCCTCAAAGGTGTTTGGATGTTGGTTGAATCACTTAATAAGTGCTTCAAAGGTCCTCCAAATGTGTTTGGATGTTGTTGGAAATACGTAAAAAGTGCTTCGAAGGTCCTTCGAAGGTGTTTGGATGTTGTTGGAATTACGTAAAAAGTGCTTCGAAGGTCCTCCAAAGGTGTTTGGATGTTTTTGGAATTACGCAAAAAGTGCTTCGAAGGTCCTCTTAAGGTGTTTGGATGTTGTTGGAATTACGTAAAAAGTGCTTCGAAGGTCCTCCGAAGGTGATTGGATGTTGTTGGAATAACGTAAAAAGTGCTTCGAAGGTCCTCCGAAGGTGTTTGGATGTTGTTCCTGCTGTTGGGGGACTTTAACCAGCCCGCATTGCGTTGGCATCTCGCTACCGGTCATCTACCTGAGCTCGCGCAACACTCACTTATCTCGCCATCACTCTCTCCGCTTTGGGACGAGCTCTCTTTCTGCGGCTTGGTGCAAATCAATACGGTTGCTAACTCTTCAGGGACACTGCTTGACTTAATTTTTGCTGACGACAACTTACTGGACAACTATAATGACAACTACGACATCGTGGAGCTCGCTATCGATGTTTTAACTCCTGCGGATGTCTATCATCCTCCGTTGGTAATGAGTTTCGCGACTCATTCGTCACCATCTGCACCGTCGTCGACCAACATTGGCCTTCAATTTCTTAATTTCCGGAAGGCAGATTTCAATAGAATGTCTGTGTTACTGGCCACGGAGGATTGGTCATTCCTTTGTCCTTCGTTGGACGTTGATCTTGCTGTAGAAAGATTCACGGAACGAATCATACATGTTCTTCAACAATGCTGTCCTTTGAGAGTCAACACCACGAGGTCTCCCCCTTGGTCCAATCGCCACCTGAAGACACTCAAAACGACCAAAATCAGATCCTTACGTCGTTATAAACGGAGTCGTTCTTTGGCCGACAAAGCAGGCTTCACGCTATCGGTTAACAGTTACCGTCAATTGAACTCGATTTTGCATAGACAGTACGTAAACAGACTGCAATCCAATCTATCAAAGAACCCGAAACAATTCTGGAACTACGTCAACAATAAGCGGAAAAACAACTCGTTACCTAACGTATTATGTTTCGGTGATACTTATGCTTCTAATACCGCTAGTGTTTGCAGTCTCTTCGCTAAGAAATTCAGTCAATCCTTTGCGGCGGCTAATGTTGGTACTCTGCATCTTCAGGAATCTGTGTCCAACGTACCTTCAGACGTAGTCGACTTCTCGCTAGCCAACATCGATATATCTGCTGAGACGGTTCGAGCCTCTGTGTTGGCTTTGAAGTCATCCTTCACACCCGGTCCGGATGGTATCCCACCAGTGGTGGTCATAAAGTGTGTCGATGCCTTATGCGAGCCTTTGAGTACCATCTTAAAAATATCGGCACAGCAACGAAAATTTCCCACTCCGTGGAAATCGTCTTGGATGAAACCGATTCACAAAAAAGGAGATAAACATCGCGTGGAGAACTATCGGGGAATCACATCCTTGTGCGCACCAGCAAAGGCTTTTGAGGTCCTAGTTCGTAATGCACTGTTTCGTAGCTGCTACCAGTATTTGTCAACTTCTCAGCACGGCTTCATGCCTAAGCGTTCCGTTACCACTAATCTTGCTGGCTTTGTGACTAATGCTCTGCGATCGATGGAGTCTGGACACCAAGTAGACGCTGTTTATACGGATTTCAAAGCGGCTTTCGACTGTTTGAATCACGATCTACTGTTAGCGAAGCTTGAACGACTGGGCATTGCTTCTGACTTTATTTTTTGGCTTCGTTCCTACCTATGTGGTCGTTCTTATAAGGTTAAACTTAATGGCACTCTGTCGCATCCCTTCAGAAGTCTTTCTGGAGTTCCTCAAGGTAGTAATTTAGGTCCGTTGTTATTTGTTTTATTCGTCAATGACGTGTGTACAGTCCTTCATAGTGTTTCTGTGCTGCTCTTCGCTGACGACCTCAAACTCTATAATGAAGTATCTGATCTGAGGGATTGCTCTCGACTACAGGATTCTCTCAACAATTTATGTCATTTATGACGAAGGTCCTCCAAAGGTGTTTGGATGTTGTTGGAATTACGAGAAAAGTGCTTCGAAGGTCCTCCGAAGGTGTTTGAATGTTGTTGGAATTACGTAAAAAGTGCTTCGAAGGTCCTCCGAAGGTGTTTGGATGTTGTTGTTATTACGTAAAAAGTGCTTCGATGGTCCTCCAAAGGTGTTTGGATGTTTTTGGAATTACGCAAAAAGTGCTTCGAAGGTCCTCCAAAGGTGTTTGGATGTTGTGGGAATTACGAGAAAAGTGCTTCGAAGGTCCTCCGAAGGTGTTTGAATGTTGTTGGAATTACGTTAAAAGTACTTCGAAGGTCCTCCGAAGGTGTTTGGATGTTGTTGGAATTACGTTAAAAGTGCTTCGAAGGTCCTCCAAAGGTTTTTCGATGTTGTTGGAATTACGTAAAAAGTGCTTCGAAGGTCCTCCGTAGGTGTTTGAATGATGTTGGAATTACGTAAAACGTGCTTCGAAGGTCCTCCGAAGGTGTTTGGATGTTGTTGGAATTACGTAAAAAGTGCTTCGAAGGTCCTCCAAAGGTGTTTGGATGTTGTGGGAATTACGAGAAAAGTGCTTCGAAGGTCCTCCGAAGGTGTTTGAATGTTGTTGGAATTACGTTAAAAGTACTTCGAAGGTCCTCCGAAGGTGTTTGGATGTTGTTGGAATTACGTTAAAAGTGCTTCGAAGGTCCTCCAAAGGTGTTTGGATGTTGTTGGAATTACGTAAAAAGTGCTTCGAAGGTCCTCCGTAGGTTTTTGAATTATGTTGGAATTACGTAAAAAGTGCTTCGAAGGTCCTCCAAAGGTGTTTGTATGTTTTTGGAATTACGCAAAAAGTGCTTCGAAGGTCCTCCAAAGGTGTTTGGATGTTGTTGGGATTACGTAAAAAGTGCTTTAAAGGTCGTCCGAAGTTGTTTGGATGTTGTTGGAGTTAAGTAATAAGTGCTTCGAAGGTCCTCCAAAGGTGTTTGGATGTTGTTGGAATTACTTAAAAGTGCTTCGAAGGTCCTCCGAAGGTGTTTGGATGTTGTTGGAATTACGTTAAAAGTGCTTCGAAGGTGCTCCGAAGGTGTTTGGATGTTGTTGGAATTACGTTAAAAGTGCTTCGAAGGTCCTCCGAAGGTGTTTGGATGTTGTTGGAATTACGTAAAAAGTGCTTCGTAGGTCCTCCAAAGGTGTTTGGATGTTTTTGGAATTATGCAAAAAGTGCTTCGAAGGTCCTCCAAAGGTGTTTGGATGTTGTTGGAATTATGTAAAAAGTGCTTCGAAGGTCCTCCGAAGGTGTTTGGATGTTGTTGAAATCACGTAAAAAATGCTTCGAAGGTCCTCCAAAGTTGTTTGGATGTTGTTGGTATTACGTAAAAAGTACTTCGAAGGTCCTCCACAGGAGTTTGGATGTTGTTGGAATTACTTGAAAGGTGCTTCGAAGGTCCTCCAAAGGTGTTTGGATGTTGTTGGAATTACGTAAAAAGTGCTTCGAAGGTCCTCCAAAGGTGTTTGGATGTTGTTGGATTTACGTACAAAGTGCTTCGAAGGTCCTCCAAAGGTGTTTGGATGTTTTTGGAATTACGTAAAAAGTGCTTCGAAGGTCCTCCGAAGGTGTTTGGATGTTGTTGGAATTACGTAAAAAGTGCTCCGAAGGTCCTCCGAAGGTGTTTGGATGTTGTTGGAATTAAGTAAAAAGTGCTTCGAAGGTCCTCCGAAGGTGTTTGGATGTTGTTGGAATTACGTAAAAAGTGCTTCGAAGGTCCTCCGAAGGTTTTTGGATGTTTTTGGAATAACGTAAAAAGTGCTTCGAAGGTCCTCCAAAGGTGTTTGGATGTTGTTGGAATTACGTTTTAAGTGCTTCGAAGGTCCTCCAAAGCTGTTTGGATGTTGTTGGAATTACGTTAAAAGTGCTTCGAAGGTCCTCCGAAGGTGTTTGGATGATGTGGGAATAAGGTAATAAGTGCTTCGAAGGTCCTCCAAAGGTGTATGGATGTTGTTGCAATTACGTAAAACGTGCTTCGAAGTTCCTCCGAAGGTGTTTGGATGTTGTTGGAATTACGTTAAAAGTGCTTCGAAGGTCTTCCAATGGTGTTTGGATGTTGTTGGAAGTACGTAAAAAGTGCTTCGAAGGTCCTCCAAAGGTGTTTGGATGTTGTTGGATTTACGTAAAAAGTGCTTCGAAGGTCCTCCAAAGGTGTTTGGATGTTTTTGGAATTACGTAAAAAGTGCTTCGAAGGTCCTCCGATGGTGTTTGGATGTTGTTGGAATTACGTAAAAAGTGCTTCGAAGGTCCTCCGAAGGTGTTTGGATGTTGTTGGAATTACGTAAAAAGTGCTTCGAAAGTCCTCCGAAGGTGTTTGGATGTTGTTGGAATTACGTTAAAAGTGCTTCGAATTTCCTCCGAAGGTGTTTGGATGTTGTTGGAATTACGTTTAAAGTGCTTCGAAGGTCCTCCAAAGGTGTTTGGATGTTTTTGGAATTACGTAAAAAGTGCTTCGAAGGTCCTCCAAAGGTGTTTGGATGTTTTTGGAATTACGTAAAAAGTGCTTCGAAGGTCCTCCGATGGTGTTTGGATGATGTGGGAATAAGGTAATAAGTGCTTCGAAGGTCCTCCAAAGGTGTATGGATGTTGTTGCAATTACGTAAAACGTGCTTCGAAGTTCCTCCGAAGGTGTTTGGATGTTGTTGGAATTACGTTAAAAGTGCTTCGAAGGTCCTCCAAAGGTGTTTGGATGTTGTTGGAAGTACGTAAAAAGTGCTTCGAAGGTCCTCCAAAGGTGTTTGGATGTTGTTGGATTTACGTAAAAAGTGCTTCGAAGGTCCTCCAAAGGTGTTTGGATGTTTTTGGAATTACGTAAAAAGTGCTTCGAAGGTCCTCCGATGGTGTTTGGATGTTGTTGGAATTACGTAAAAAGTGCTTCGAAGGTCCTCCGAAGGTGTTTGGATGTTGTTGGAATTACGTAAAAAGTGCTTCGAAGGTGCTCCAAAGGTGTTTGGATGTTGTTGGAATTACGTTAAAAGTGCTTCGAAGGTCCTCCGAAGGTGTTTGGATGTTGTTGGAATTACGTTTAAAGTGCTTCGAAGGTCCTCCAAAGGTGTTTGGATGTTGTTGGAATTACGTTAAAAGTGCTTCGAAGGTCCTCCGAAGGTGTTTGGATGTTGTTGGAATTACGTAAAAAGTGCTTCGAAGGTCCTCCGAAGGTGTTTGGATGTTGTTGGAATTACGTAAAAAGTGCTTCGAAAGTCCTCCGAAGGTGTTTGGATGTTGTTGGAATTACGTTAAAAGTGCTTCGAATTTCCTCCGAAGTTGTTTGGATGATTTTGGAATAAGGTAATAAGTGCTTCGAAGGTCCTCCAAAGGTGTTTGGATGTTGTTGCAATTACGTAAAACGTGCTTCGAAGTTCCTCCGAAGGTGTTTGGATGTTGTTGGAATTACGTTAAAAGTGCTTCGAAGGTCTTCCAATGGTGTTTGGATGTTGTTGGAATTACGTAAAAAGTGATTGGAAGGTCCTCCAAAGGTGTTTGGATGTTGTTGCAATTACGTAAAAAGTGCTTCGAAGTTCCTCCGAAGGTGTTTGGATGTTGTTGGAATTAACGTCTTGCAAAGGTGTTTGGATGTTGTTGGAAGTACGTAAAAAGTGCTTCGAAGGTCCTCCGAAAGTGTTTGGATGTTGTAGGAATTACGTAAAAAGTGCTTCGAAGGTCCTCCGAAGGTGTTTGGATGTTGTTGGAATTACGTTAAAAGTGCTTCGAAGGTCCTCCAAAGCTGTTTGGATGTTGTTGAAATCACGTAAAAAATGCTTCGAAGGTCCTCCAAAGCTGTTTGGATGTTGTTGGAATTACGTAAAAAGTGCTTCGAAGGTCCTCCGAAGGTGTTTGGATGTTGTTGGTATTACGTAAAAAGTACTTCGAAGGTCCTCCAAAGGTGTTTGGATGTTGTTGGAATCACTTAAAAAGAGCTTCGAAGGTCCTCCAAAGGTGTTTGGATGTTGTTGGAATTACGTTAAAGTGCTTCGAAGGTCCTCCAAAAGTGTTTGGATGTTGGTGGAATAACGTAAAAAGTGCTTCGAAGGTCCTCCAAAGCTGTTTGGATGTTGTTGGTATTACGTAAAAAGTACTTCGAAGGTCCTCCAAAGGTGTTTGGATGTTGTTGGAATCACTTAAAAAGAGCTTCGAAGGTCCTCCAAAGGTGTTTGGATGTTGTTGGAATTACGTTAAAGTGCTTCGAAGGTCCTCCAAAAGTGTTTGGATGTTGGTGGAATAACGTAAAAAGTGCTTCGAAGGTCCTCCGAAGGTGTTTGGATGTTGTTGGAATTACGTTAAAAGTGCTTCGAAGGTCCTCCAAAGGTGTTTGGATGTTGTTGAGATTACGTAAAAAGTGTTTCGAAGGTCCTCCAAAGGAGTTTGGATGTTGTTAGAATTACGTAAAAAATGCTTCGAAGGTCCTCCAAAAGTGTTTGGATGTTGGTGGAATTACGTAAAAAGAGCTTCGAAGGTCCTACAAAGGTGTTTGGATGTTGTTGGAGTCACTCAAAAAGTGCTTCGAAGGTCCTCAGAGGTGTTTGGATGTTGGTGGAATCACTTAAAAAGTGCTTCGAAGGTCCTCCAAAGGTGTTTGGATGTTTTTGGAATTGAGTAACAAGTGCTTCGAAGCTCCTCCGAAGGTGTTTGGATGTTGTTGGAATTACGTAAAAAGTGCTTCGAATGTCCGCCAAAGGTGTTTGGATGTTGTTGGAATCACTCAAAAAGTGCTTCGAATGTCCTCCAAAGGTGTTGTAGGAATTACGTAAAAAGTGCTTCGAAGGTCCGCCAAAGGTGTTTGGATGTTGTTGGAATCACTCAAAAAGTGCTTCGAAGGTCCGCCAAAGGTGTTTGGATGTTGTTGGAATTGAGTAACAAGTGCTTCGAAGCTCCTCCGAAGGTGTTTTTAATGTTGTTGGAATTACGTAAAAAGTGCTTCGAAGGTCCTCCAAAGGTGTTTGGATGTTGTTGGAATTGCGTAAAAAGTGCTTCGAAGGTCCTCCAAAGGTGTTTGGATGTTGTTGGAATTACTTGAAAAGTGCTTCGAAGGTCCTCCAAAGGTGTTTGGATGTTGTTGGAATTACGTTAAAAGTGCTTCGAAGGCCCTCCAAAGGTTTTTGGATGTTGTTGGAATTACTTGAAAAGTGCTTCGAAGGTCCTCCAAAGGTTTTTGGATGTTGTTGGAATTGAGTAACAAGTGCTTCGAAGCTCCTCCGAAGGTGTTTGGATGTTGTTGGAATTACTTAAAAAGTGCTTCGAAGGTCCTCCAAAGGTGTTTGGATGTTGTAGGAATTACGTAAAAAGTGCTTCGAAGGTCCGCCAAAGGTGTTTGGATGTTGTTGGAATCACTCAAAAAGTGCTTCGAAGGTCCTCCAAAGGTGTTTGGATGTTGTTGGAATTACTTGAAAAGTGCTTCGAAGGTCCTCCAAAGGTGTTTGGATGTTGTTGGAATTACGTAAAAAGTGCTTCGAAGGTCCGCCAAAGGTGTTTGGATGTTGTTGGAAATACTTGAAAAGTGCTTCGAAGGTCCTCAAAAGGTGTTTGGATGTTGTTGGAATTACGTTAAAAGTGCTTCGAAGGCCCTCCAAAGGTGTTTTTAATGTTGTTGGAATCACTCAAAAAGTGCTTCGAAGGTCCTCCAAAGGTGTTTGGATGTTGTTGGAATTACGTAACAAGTGCTTCGAAGGTCCGCCAAAGGTGTTTGGATGTTGTTGGAATTGAGTAACAAGTGCTTCGAAGCTCCTCCGAAGGTGTTTTTAATGTTGTTGGAATTACGTAAAAAGTGATTCGAAGGTCCTCCAAAGGTGTTTGGATGTTGTTGGAATTGCGTAAAAAGTGCTTTGAAGGTCCTCCAAAGGTGTTTGGATGTTGTTGGAATTGAGTAACAAGTGCTTCGAAGCTCCTCCGAAGGTGTTTGGATGTTGTTGAAATTACTTAAAAAGTGCTTCGAAGGTCCTCCAAAGGTGTTTGGATGTTGTTGGAATTGAGTAACAAGTGCTTCGAAGCTCCTCCGAAGGTGTTTGGATGTTGTTGAAATTACGTAAAAAGTGCTTCGATGGTCCTCCTAAGGTGTTTGGATGTTGTTGGAATAACGTAAAAAGGGCTTCGAAGGTCCTCCGAAGGTGTTTGGATGTTGTTGGAATTACGTAAAAAGTGCTTCGAAGGTCCTCCAAAGGTGTTTGGATGTTGTTGGAATTACGTAAAAAGTGCTTCGAAGGTCCTCCGAAGGTGTTTGGATGTTGTTGGAATAACGTAAAAAGGGCTTCGAAGGTCCTCCTAAGGTGTTTGGATGTTGTTGGAATTACGTAAAAAGTGCTTCGATGGTCCTCCGAAGGTGTTTGGATGTTGTTGGAATTACGTAAAAAGTGCTTCGAAGGTCCTCCAAAGGTGTTTGGATGTTGTTGGAATTACGTAAAAAGTGCTTCGATGGTCCTCCTAAGGTGTTTGGATGTTGTTGGAATTACGTGAAAAGCGCTTCGAAGGTCCTCCGAAGGTGTTTGGATGTTGTTGGAATTACGTAAAAAGTGCTTCGAAGGTCCTCCTAAGGTGTTTGGATGTTGTTGGAATTACGTAAAAAGCGCTTCGAAGGTCCTCCGAAGGTGTTTGGATGTTGTTAGAATTATGTAAAAAGTGCTTCGAAGGTCCTCCGAAGGTATTTGGATGTTGTTGGAATTACGTTAAAAGTGCTTCGAAGGTCCTCCAAAGGCGTTTGGATGTTATTGGAATTACATAAAAAGTGCTTCGAAGGTCCTCCGAAGGTGTTTGGATGTTGTTGGAATTACGTAAAAAGTGCTTCGAAAGTCCTCCAAAGGTGTTTGGATGTTGTTGGAATTACATAAAAAGTGCTTCGATGGTCCTCCTGAGGTGTTTGGATGTTGTTGGAATAACGTAAAATGGGCTTCGAAGGTCCTCCGAAGGTGTTTTGATGTTGTTGGAATTACGTGAAAATCGCTTCGAAGGTCCTCCGAAGGTGTTTGGATGCTGTTGGAATTACGTAAAAAGTGCTTCGAAGGTCCTCCAAAGGTGCTTTGATGTTGTTGGAATTACGTAAAAAGTGCTTCGAAGGTCCTCCAAAGGCGTTTGGATGTTATTGGAATTACATAAAAAGTGCTTCGAAGGTCCTCCTAAGGTGTTTGGATGTTGTTGGAATTACGTAAAAAGTGCTTCGAAAGTCCTCCAAAGGTGTTTGGATGTTGTTGGAATTACATAAAAAGTGCTTCGATGGTCCTCCTGAGGTGTTTGGATGTTGTTGCAATAACGTAAAATGGGCTTCGAAGGTCCTCCTAAGGTGTTTGGATGTTGTTGGAATTACGTGAAAATCGCTTCGAAGGTCCTCCGAAGGTGTTTGGATGTTGTTGGAATTACGCAAAAATAGCTTCGAAGTTCCTCCGAAGGTGTTTGGATGTTGTTGGAATTACGTTAAAAGTGCTTCGAAGGTCCTCCGAAGGTGTTTGGATGTTGTTGCAATTACGTAAAACGTGCTTCGAAGTTCCTCCGAAGGTGTTTGGATGTTATTGGAATAACATAAAAAGTGCTTCGATGGTCCTCCTAAGGTGTTTGGATGTTGTTGGAATAAAGTAAAAAGGGCTTCGAAGGTCTTCCAATGGTGTTTGGATGTTGTTGGAATTACGTAAAAAGTGCTTCGTAGGTCCTCCGAAGGTGTTTGGATGTTGTTGAAATTACGTGAAAAGCGCTTCGAAGGTCCTCCGAAGGTGTTTGGATGTTGTTAGAATTACGTAAAAAGTGCTTCGAAGGTCCTCCGAAGATGTTTGGATGTTGTTGGAATTACGTAAAAAGTGCTTCGAAGGTCCTCCGAAGGTGTTTGGATGTTGTTGGAATTACGTAAAAAGTGCTTCGAAGGTCCTCCGAAGGTGTTTGGATGTTGTTGGAATTACGTAAAAAGGGCTTCGAAGGTCCTCCAAAGGTGTTTGGATGTTGTTGGAATTACGTAAAAAGTGCTTCGAAGGTCCTCCGAAGGTGTTTGGATGTTGTTGGAATTACGTAAAAAGTGCTTCGATGGTCCTCCTAAGGTGTTTGGATGTTGTTGGAATTACGTAAAAAGCGCTTCGAAGGTCCTCCAAAGGTGTTTGGATGTTATTGGAATAACATAAAAAGTGCTTCGATGGTCCTCCTAAGGTGTTTGGATGTTGTTGGAATAAAGTAAAAAGGGCTTCGAAGGTCCTCCAAAGGTGTTTTGATGTTGTTGGAATTACGTAAAAAGTGCTTCGAAGGTCCTCCGAAGGTGTTTGGATGTTGTTGGAATTACGCAAAAAGTGCTTCGAAGGTCCTCCAAAGGTGTTTGGGTGTTGTTGGAATTACGTAAAAAGTGCTTCGAAGGTCCTCCGAAGGTGTTTGGATGTTGTTGGAATTACGTGAAAAGCGCTTCGAAGGTCCTCCGAAGGTGTTTGGATGTTGTTGGAATTACGTAAAAAGTGCTTCGAAGGTCCTCCGAAGGTGTTTGGATGTTGTTGGAATAACGTAAAAAGTGCTTCGAAGGTCCTCCGAAGGTGTTTGGATGTTGTTGGAATTACGTAAAAAGTGCTTCGAAGGTCCTCCAAAGGTGTTTGGATGTTATTGGAATTACATAAAAAGTGCTTCGAAGGTCCTCCGAAGGTGTTTGGATGTTGTTGGAATTACGTAAAAAGTGCTTCGAAGGTCCTCCAAAGGTGTTTATATGTTATTGGAATTACGTAAAAAGTGCTTCAAAGGTCCTCCAAAGGTGTTTGGATGTTGTTGGAATAAAGTAAAAAGGGCTTCGAAGGTCCTCCAAAGGTGTTTTGATGTTGTTGGAATTACGTAAAAAGTGCTTCGAAGGTCCTCCGAAGGTGTTTGGATGTTGTTGGAATTACGCAAAAAGTGCTTCGAAGGTCCTCCAAAGGTGTTTTGGTGTTGTTGGAATTACGTAAAATGTGCTTCGAAGGTCCTCCGAAGGTGTTTATATGTTATTGGAATTACGTAAAAAGTGCTTCAAAGGTCCTCCAAAGGTGTTTGGATGTTGTTGGAATAAAGTAAAAAGGGCTTCGAAGGTCCTCCAAAGGTGTTTTGATGTTGTTGGAATTACGTTTAAAATGCTTCGAAGTTCCTTCAAAGGTGTTTGGATGTTGTTGAAATTACGTAAAAAGTGCTTCGAAGGTCCTCCGAAGGTGTTTGGATGTTGTTGGAATTACGTGAAAAGCGCTTCGAAGGTCCTCTGAAGGTGTTTGGATGTTATTGGAATTACATAAAAAGTGCTTCGAAAGTCCTCCGAAGGTGTTTGGATGTTGTTGGAATTACGTAAAAAGTGCTTCGAAGGTCCTCGGGAGGTGTTTGGATGTTATTGGAATTACATAAAAAGTGCTTCGATGGTCCTCCAAAGGTGTTTTGATGTTGTTGGAATTACGTAAAAAGTGCTTCGAATTTCCTCCGAAGGTCCTTGGATGTTGTTGGAATTACGTGAAAAGCGCTTCGAAGGTCCTCCGAAGGTGTTTGGATGTTGTTGGAATTACGTAAAAAGTGCTTCGAAGGTCCTCCGAAGGTGTTTGGATGTTGTTGGAATTACGCAAAAAGTGCTTCGAAGGTCCTCCAAAGGTGTTTTGGTGTTGTTGGAATTACGTAAAAAGTGCTTCGAAGGTCCTCCGAAGGTGTTTGGATGTTGTTGGAATTACGTGAAAAGCGCTTCGAAGGTCCTCCGAAGGTGTTTGGATGTTGTTGGAATTACGTAAAAAGTGCTTCGAAGGTCCTCCGAAGGTGTTTGGATGTTGTTGGAATTATGTAAAAAGTGCTTCGAAGGTCCTCCGATGGTGTTTGGATGTTGTTGGAATTACGTAAAAAGTGCTTCGAACGTCCTCCGAAGGTGTTTGGATGTTGTTGGAATTATGTAAAAAGTGCTTCGAAGGTCCTCCGAAGGTGTTTGGATGTTGTTGGAATTACGTAAAAAGTGCTTCGAAGGTCCTCCAAAGGTGTTTGGATGTTATTGGAATTACATAAAAAGTGCTTCGGAGGTCCTCAAAAGGTGTTTGGATGTTGTTGGAATTATGTAAAAAGTGCTTCGAAGGTCCTCCGAAGGTGTTAAGATGTTGTTGGAATTACGTAAAAAGTGCTTCGAAGGTCCTCCGGAGGTGTTTGGATGTTATTGGAATTACATAAAAAGTGCTTCGATGGTCCTCCAAAGGTGTTTTGATGTTGTTGGAATTACGTAAAAAGTGCTTCGAAGGTCCTCCGAAGGTCCTTGGATGTTGTTGGAATTACGTGAAAAGCGCTTCGAAGGTCCTCCGAAGGTGTTTGGATGTTGTTGGAATTACGTAAAAAGTGCTTCGAAGGTCCTCTGAAGGTGTTTGGATGTTGTTGGATTTACGTAAAAAGTGCTTCGAAGGTCCTCCGAAGGTGTTTGGATGTTGTTGGAATTACGCAACAAGTGCTTCGAAGGTCCTCCGAAGATGTTTGGGTGTTGTTGGAATTACGTAAAAAGTGCTTCGAAGGTCCTCCGAAGGTGTTTGGATGTTGTTGGAATTACGTGAAAAGCGCTTCGAAGGTCCTCCAAAGGTGTTTGGATGTTGTTGGAATTACGTAAAAAGTGCTTCGAAGGTCCTCCGAAGGTGTTTGGATGTTGTTGAAATTACGTAAAAAGTGCTTCGAAGGTCCTCCGAAGGTGTTTGGATGTTGTTGGAATTACGTAAAAAGTGCTTCGAAGGTCCTCCGAAGGTGTTTGGATGTTGTTGGAATTACGTGAAAAGCGCTTCGAAGGTCCTCCAAAGGTGTTTGGATGTTGTTGGAATTACGTAAAAAGTGCTTCGAAGGTCCTCCGAAGGTGTTTGGATGTTGTTGAAATTACGTAAAAAGTGCTTCGAAGGTCCTCCGAAGGTGTTTGGATGTTGTTGGAATTACGCAAAAAGTGCTTCGAAGGTCCTCCAAAGGTGTTTTGGTGTTGTTGGAATTACGTAAAAAGTGCTTCGAAGGTCCTCCGAAGGTGTTTGGATGTTGTTGGAATTACGTGAAAAGCGCTTCGAAGGTCCTCCGAAGGTGTTTGGATGTTGTTGGAATTACGTAAAAAGTGCTTCGAAGGTCCTCCGAAGGTGTTTGGATGTTGTTGGAATTATGTAAAAAGTGCTTCGAAGGTCCTCCGATGGTGTTTGGATGTTGTTGGAATTACGTAAAAAGTGCTTCGAAGGTCCTCTGAAGGTGTTTGGATGTTGTTGGATTTACGTAAAAAGTGCTTCGAAGGTCCTCCGAAGGTGTTTGGATGTTGTTGGAATTACGTGAAAAGCGCTTCGAAGGTCCTCCGAAGGTGTTTGGATGTTGTTGGAATTACGTAAAAAGTGCTTCGAAGGTCCTCTGAAGGTGTTTGGATGTTGTTGGATTTACGTAAAAAGTGCTTCGAAGGTCCTCCGAAGGTGTTTGGATGTTGTTGGAATTACGCAACAAGTGCTTCGAAGGTCCTCCGAAGATGTTTGGATGTTGTTGGAATTACGTAAAAAGTGCTTCGAAGGTCCTCCGAAGGTGTTTGGATGTTGTTGGAATTACGTGAAAAGCGCTTCGAAGGTCCTCCAAAGGTGTTTGGATGTTGTTGGAATTACGTAAAAAGTGCTTCGAAGGTCCTCCGAAGGTGTTTGGATGTTGTTGAAATTACGTAAAAAGTGCTTCGAAGGTCCTCCGAAGGTGTTTGGATGCTGTTGGAATTACGTAAAAAGTGCTTCGAAGGTCCTCCAAAGGTGTTTGGATGTTGTTGGAATAAAGTAAAAAGGGCTTCGAAGGTCCTCCAAAGGTGTTTTGATGTTGTTGGAATTACGTAAAAAGTGCTTCGAAGGTCCTCCGAAGGTGTTTGGATGTTGTTGGAATTACGCAAAAAGTGCTTCGAAGGTCCTCCAAAGGTGTTTTGGTGTTGTTGGAATTACGTAAAAAGTGCTTCGATGGTCCTCCAAAGGTGTTTTGATGTTGTTGGAATTACGTAAAAAGTGCTTCGAATTTCCTCCGAAGGTCCTTGGATGTTGTTGGAATTACGTGAAAAGCGCTTCGAAGGTCCTCCGAAGGTGTTTGGATGTTGTTGGAATTACGTAAAAAGTGCTTCGAAGGTCCTCCGAAGGTGTTTGGATGTTGTTGGAATTACGCAAAAAGTGCTTCGAAGGTCCTCCAAAGGTGTTTTGGTGTTGTTGGAATTACGTAAAAAGTGCTTCGAAGGTCCTCCGAAGGTGTTTGGATGTTGTTGGAATTACGTGAAAAGCGCTTCGAAGGTCCTCCGAAGGTGTTTGGATGTTGTTGGAATTACGTAAAAAGTGCTTCGAAGGTCCTCCGAAGGTGTTTGGATGTTGTTGGAATTATGTAAAAAGTGCTTCGAAGGTCCTCCGATGGTGTTTGGATGTTGTTGGAATTACGTAAAAAGTGCTTCGAACGTCCTCCGAAGGTGTTTGGATGTTGTTGGAATTATGTAAAAAGTGCTTCGAAGGTCCTCCGAAGGTGTTTGGATGTTGTTGGAATTACGTAAAAAGTTCTTCGAAGGTCCTCCAAAGGTGTTTGGATGTTATTGGAATTACATAAAAAGTGCTTCGATGGTCCTCCAAAGGTGTTTTGATGTTGTTGGAATTATGTAAAAAGTGCTTCGAAGGTCCTCCGAAGGTGTTAAGATGTTGTTGGAATTACGTAAAAAGTGCTTCGAAGGTCCTCCGGAGGTGTTTGGATGTTATTGGAATTACATAAAAAGTGCTTCGATGGTCCTCCAAAGGTGTTTTGATGTTGTTGGAATTACGTAAAAAGTGCTTCGAAGGTCCTCCGAAGGTCCTTGGATGTTGTTGGAATTACGTGAAAAGCGCTTCGAAGGTCCTCCGAAGGTGTTTGGATGTTGTTGGAATTACGTAAAAAGTGCTTCGAAGGTCCTCTGAAGGTGTTTGGATGTTGTTGGATTTACGTAAAAAGTGCTTCGAAGGTCCTCCGAAGGTGTTTGGATGTTGTTGGAATTACGCAACAAGTGCTTCGAAGGTCCTCCGAAGATGTTTGGATGTTGTTGGAATTACGTAAAAAGTGCTTCGAAGGTCCTCCGAAGGTGTTTGGATGTTGTTGGAATTACGTGAAAAGCGCTTCGAAGGTCCTCCAAAGGTGTTTGGATGTTGTTGGAATTACGTAAAAAGTGCTTCGAAGGTCCGCCGAAGGTGTTTGGATGTTGTTGAAATTACGTAAAAAGTGCTTCGAAGGTCCTCCGAAGGTGTTTGGATGCTGTTGGAATTACGTAAAAAGTGCTTCGAAGGTCATCCAAAGGTGTTTGGATGTTGTTGGAATAAAGTAAAAAGGGCTTCGAAGGTCCTCCAAAGGTGTTTTGATGTTGTTGGAATTACGTAAAAAGTGCTTCGAAGGTCCTCCGAAGGTGTTTGGATGTTGTTGGAATTACGCAAAAAGTGCTTCGAAGGTCCTCCAAAGGTGTTTTGGTGTTGTTGGAATTACGTAAAAAGTGCTTCGAAGGTCCTCCGAAGGTGTTTGGATGTTGTTGGAATTACGTGAAAAGCGCTTCGAAGGTCCTCCGAAGGTGTTTGGATGTTGTTGGAATTACGTAAAAAGTGCTTCGAAGGTCCTCCGAAGGTGTTTGGATGTTGTTGGAATTTTGTAAAAAGTGCTTCGAAGGTCCTCCGAAGGTGTTTGGATGTTGTTGGAATTACGTAAAAAGTGCTTCGAACGTCCTCCGAAGGTGTTTGGATGTTGTTGGAATTATGTAAAAAGTGCTTCGAAGGTCCTTCGAAGGTGTTTGGATGTTGTTGGAATTACGTAAAAAGTGCTTCGAAGGTCCTCCAAAGGTGTTTGGATGTTATTGGAATTACATAAAAAGTGCTTCGGAGGTCCTCAAAAGGTGTTTGGATGTTGTTGGAATTATGTAAAAAGTGCTTCGAAGGTCCTCCGAAGGTGTTAAGATGTTGTTGGAATTACGTAAAAAGTGCTTCGAAGGTCCTCCGGAGGTGTTTGGATGTTATTGGAATTACATAAAAAGTGCTTCGATGGTCCTCCAAAGGTGTTTTGATGTTGTTGGAATTACGTAAAAAGTGCTTCGAAGGTCCTCCGAAGGTCCTTGGATGTTGTTGGAATTACGTGAAAAGCGCTTCGAAGGTCCTCCGAAGGTGTTTGGATGTTGTTGGAATTACGTAAAAAGTGCTTCGAAGGTCCTCTGAAGGTGTTTGGATGTTGTTGGATTTACGTAAAAAGTGCTTCGAAGGTCCTCCGAAGGTGTTTGGATGTTGTTGGAATTACGCAACAAGTGCTTCGAAGGTCCTCCGAAGATGTTTGGATGTTGTTGGAATTACGTAAAAAGTGCTTCGAAGGTCCTCCAAAGGTGTTTGGATGTTATTGGAATTACATAAAAAGTGCTTCGAAGGTCCTCCAAAGGTGTTTTGATGTTGTTGGAATTACGTAAAAAGTGCTTCGAAGGTCCTCCGAAGGTGTTTGGATGTTGTTGGAATTACGTAAAAAGTGCTTCGAAGGTCCTCCGAAGGTGTTTGGATGTTGTTGGATTTACGTAAAAAGTGCTTCGAAGGTCCTCCGAAGGTGTTTGGATGTTGTTGGAATTACGCAACAAGTGCTTCGAAGGTCCTCCGAAGATGTTTGGATGTTGTTGGAATTACGTAAAAAGTGCTTCGAAGGTCCTCCAAAGGTGTTTGGATGTTATTGGAATTACATAAAAAGTGCTTCGAAGGTCCTCCAAAGGTGTTTTGATGTTGTTGGAATTACGTAAAAAGTGCTTCGAAGGTCCTCCGAAGGTGTTTGGATGTTGTTGGAATTACGTGAAAAGCGCTTCGAAGGTCCTCCGAAGGTGTTTGGATGTTGTTGGAATTACGTAAAAAGTGCTTCGAAGGTCCTCCGAATGTGTTTGGATGTTGTTGGAATTACGTAAAAAGTGCTTCGAAGGTCCTCCGAAGGTGTTTGGATGTTGTTGGAATTACGTAAAAAGTGCTTCGAAGGTCCTCTGAATATGTTTGGATGTTGTTGGAATTACGCAAAAAGTGCTTCGAAGGTCCTCCGAAGATGTTTGGATGTTGTTGGAATTACGTAAAAAGTGCTTCGAAGGTCCTCCGAAGGTGTTTGGATGTGGTTGGAATTACGTAAAAAGTGCTTCGAAGGTCCTCCGAAGGTGTTTGGATGTTGTTGGAATTACGTAAAAAGTGCTTCGAAGGTCCTCTGAATATGTTTGGATGTTGTTGGATTTACGTAAAAAGTGCTTCGAAGGTCCTCCGAAGGTGTTTGGATGTTGTTGGAATTACGTAAAAAGTGCTTCGAAGGTCCTCCGAAGGTGTTTGGATGCTGTTGGAATTACGTAAAAAGTGCTTCGAAGGTCCTCCAAAGGTGTTTTGATGTTGTTGGAATTACGTAAAAAGTGCTTCGGAGGTCCTCCGAAGGTGTTTGGATGTTTTTGGAATTACGTAAAAAGTGCTTCGAAGGTCCTCCGAAGGTGTTTGGATGTTGTTGGAATTACATAAAAAGTGCTTCGAAGGTCCTCCGAAGGTGTTTGGATGTTGTTGGAATTACGTAAAAAGGGCTTCGAAGGTCCTCCAAAGGTGTTTGGATGTTGTTGGAATTACGTAAAAAGTGCTTCGAAGGTCCTCCAAAGCCGTTTGGATGTTTTAGGAATTACGTGAAAAGAGCTTCGAAGGTCCTCCGAAGGTATTTGGATGTTGTTGGAATTACGTAAAAAGTGCTTCGAAGGTCCTCCAAAGGTGTTTGGATGTTGTTGGAATTACGTTAAAAGTGCTTCGAAGGTCCTCCAAAGGTGTTTGGATGTTATTGGAATTACAAAAAAAGTGCTACGAAGGTGTTTGGATGTTGCTGGAATTACGCAAAAAGTGCTTCGAAGGTCCTCCGAAGGTGTTTGGATGTTGTTGGAATTACGTAAAAAGTGCTTCGATGGTCCTCCTAAGGTGTTTGGATGTTGTTGGAATAACGTAAAAAGGGCTTCGAAGGTCCTCCGAAGGTGTTTGGATGTTGTTGGAATTACATAAAAAGTGCTTCGATGGTCCTCCTAAGATGTTTGGATGTTGTTGGAAATACGTAAAAAGTGCTTCGAAGGTCCTCCGAAGGTGTTTGGATGTTGTTGGAATTACGTGAAAAGCGCTTCGAAGGTCCTCCGAAGGTGTTTGGATGTTGTTGAAATTACGTAAAAAGTGCTTCGAAGGTCCTCCGAAGGTGTTTGGATGTTGTTGGAATTACGTAAAAAGTGCTTCGAAGGTCCTCTGAAGGTGTTTGGATGTTGTTGGAATTACGTAAAAAGTGCTTCGAAGGTCCTCCGAAGGTGTTTGGATGTTGTTGGAATTACGTGAAAATCGTTTCGAAGGTCCTCCAAAGGTGTTTGGATGCTGTTGGAATAACGTAAAAAGGGCTTCGAAGGTCCTCCGAAGGTGTTTGGATGTTGTTGAAATTACGTAAAAAGTGCTTCGAAGGTCCTCCGAAGGTGTTTGGATGTTGTTGAAATTACGTAAAAAGTGCTTCGAAGGTCCTCCGAAGATGTTTGGATGTTTTTGGAATTACGTAAAAAGTGCTTCGAAGCTCCTCCGAAGGTGTTTGGATGTTGTTGGAATTACATAAAAAGTGCTTCGAAGGTCCTCCGAAGGTGTTTGGATGTTGTTGGAATTACGCAAAAAGTGCTTCGAAGGTCCTCCAAAGGTGTTTGGATGTTGTTGGAATTACGCAAAAAGTGCTTCGAAGGTCCTCCGAAGGTGTTTGGATGTTGTTGGAATTACATAAAAAAGGCTTCGATGGTCCTCCTAAGGTGTTTGGATGTTGTTGGAATAACGTAAAAAGGGCTTCGAACGTCCTCCGAAGGTGTTTGGATGTTGTTGGAATTACGTAAAAAGTGCTTCGAAGGTCCTCCAAAGGTGTTTTGATGTTGTTGGAATTACGTAAAAAGTGCTTCGAAGGTCCTCGAAAGATGTTTTGATGTTGTTGGAATTACGTAAAAAGTGCTTCGAAGGTCCTCCGAAGGTGTTTGGATGTTGTTGGAATTACGTGAAAAGTGCTTCGAAGGTCCTCCGAAGGTGTTTTGATGTTGTTGGAATTACGTAAAAAGTGCTTCGAAGGTCCTTCGAAGGTGTTTGGATGTTGTTGGAATTACGTAAAAAGTGCTTCGAAGGTCCTCGAAAGATGTTTTGATGTTGTTGGAATTACGTAAAAAGTGCTTCGAAGGTCCTCCGAAGGTGTTTGGATGTTGTTGGAATTACGTGAAAAGCGCTTCGAAGGTCCTCCGAAGGTGTTTGGATGTTGTTGGAATTACGTAAAAAGTGCTTCGAAGGTCGTCCAAAGGTGTTTTGATGTTGTTGGAATTACGTAAAAAGTGCTTCGAAGGTCCTCCGAAGGTGTTTGGATGTTGTTGGAATTACGCAAAAAGTGCTTCGAAGGTCCTCCAAAGGTGTTTGGATGTTGTTGGAATTACGTAAAAAGTGCTTCGAAGGTCCTCCTAAGGTGTTTGGATGTTGTTGGAATAACGTAAAAAGGGCTTCGAAGGTCCTCCGAAGGTGTTTGGATGTTGTTGGAATTACGCAAAAAGTGCTTCGATGGTCCTCCGAAGGTGTTTGGATGTTGTTGGAATTACGTGAAAAGCGCTTCGAAGGTCCTCCGGAGGTGTTTGGATGTTGTTGGAATTACATAAAAAAGGCTTCGATGGTCCTCCTAAGGTGTTTGGATGTTGTTGGAATAACGTAAAAAGGGCTTCGAACGTCCTCCGAAGGTGTTTGGATGTTGTTGGAATTACGTAAAAAGTGCTTCGAAGGTCCTCCAAAGGTGTTTTGATGTTGTTGGAATTACGTAAAAAGTGCTTCGAAGGTCCTCGAAAGATGTTTTGATGTTGTTGGAATTACGTAAAAAGTGCTTCGAAGGTCCTCCGAAGGTGTTTGGATGTTGTTGGAATTACGTGAAAAGCGCTTCGAAGGTCCTCCGAAGGTGTTTTGATGTTGTTGGAATTACGTAAAAAGTGCTTCGAAGGTCCTTCGAAGGTGTTTGGATGTTGTTGGAATTACGTAAAAAGTGCTTCGAAGGTCCTCGAAAGATGTTTTGATGTTGTTGGAATTACGTAAAAAGTGCTTCGAAGGTCCTCCGAAGGTGTTTTGATGTTGTTGGAATTACGTAAAAAGTGCTTCGAAGGTCCTCCGAAGGTGTTTGGATGTTGTTGGAATTACGTAAAAAGTGCTTCGAAGGTCGTCCAAAGGTGTTTTGATGTTGTTGGAATTACGTAAAAAGTGCTTCGAAGGTCCTCCGAAGGTGTTTGGATGTTGTTGGAATTACGCAAAAAGTGCTTCGAAGGTCCTCCGAAGGTGTTTGGATGTTGTTGGAATTACGTAAAAAGTGCTTCGAAGGTCGTCCAAAGGTGTTTTGATGTTGTTGGAATTACGTAAAAAGTGCTTCGAAGGTCCTCCGAAGGTGTTTGGATGTTGTTGGAATTACGCAAAAAGTGCTTCGATGGTCCTCCGAAGGTGTTTGGATGTTGTTGGAATTACGTGAAAAGCGCTTCGAAGGTCCTCCGAAGGTGTTTGGATGTTGTTGGAATTACGTCAAAAGTGCTTCGAAGGTCCTCCAAAGGTGTTTTGATGTTGTTGGAATTACGTAAAAAGTGAAGGTCCTCCGAAGGTGTTTGGATGTTGTTGGAATTACGTGAAAAGCGCTTCGAAGGTCCTCCGAAGGTTTTTGGATGTTGTTGGAATTACGTCAAAAGTGCTTCGAAGGTCCTCCAAAGGTGTTTTGATGTTGTTGGAATTACGTAAAAAGTGAAGGTCCTCCGAAGGTGTTTGGATGTTGTTGGAATTACGTGAAAAGCGCTTCGAAGGTCCTCCGAAGGTGTTTGGATGTTGTTGGAATTACGTAAAAAGTGCTTCGAAGGTCCTCCGAAGATGTTTGGATGTTGTTGGAATTACGTAAAAAGTGCTTCGAAGGTCGTCCAAAGGTGTTTTGATGTTGTTGGAATTACGTAAAAAGTGCTTCGAAGGTCCTCCGAAGGTGTTTGGATGTTGTTGGAATTACGCAAAAAGTGCTTCGAAGGTCCTCCAAAGGTGTTTGGATGTTGTTGGAATTACGTAAAAAGTGCTTCGATGGTCCTCCGAAGGTGTTTGGATGTTGTTGGAATTACGTGAAAAGCGCTTCGAAGGTCCTCCGAAGGTGTTTTAATGTTGTTGGAATTATGTAAAAAGTGCTTCGAAGGTCCTCCAAAGGTGTTTTGATGTTGTTGGAATTACGTAAAAAGTGAAGGTCCTGCGAAGGTGTTTGGATGTTGTTGGAATTACGTAAAAAGCGCTTCGAAGGTCCTCCGAAGGTGTTTCGATGTTGTTGGAATTACGTCAAAAGTGCTTCGAAGGTCCTCCAAAGGTGTTTTGATGTTGTTGGAATTACGTAAAAAGTTAAGGTCCTCCGAAGGTGTTTGGATGTTGTTGGAATTACGTGAAAAGCGCTTCGAAGGTCCTCCGAAGGTGTTTGGATGTTATTGGAATTACATAAAAAGTGCTTCGAAGGTCCTTCAAAGGTGTTTGAATGTTGTTGGAATTACGTAAAAAGTGCTTCGAAGGTCCTGCGAAGGTGTTTGGATGTAGTTGGAATTACGCAAAAAGTGCTTCGAAGGTCCTCCAAAGGTGTTTGGATGTTGTTGGAATTACGTAAAAAGTGCTTCGAAGGTCCTCCGAAGGTGTTTGGATGTTGTTGGAATTACGTTAAAAGTGCTTCGAAGGTCCTCCAAAGGTGTTTGGATGTTATTGGAATTACGTAAAAAGTGCTTCGAAGGTCCTCCGAAGGTGTTTGGATGTTGTTGGAATTACGTAAAAAGTGCTTCGAAGGTCCTCCAAAGGTTTTTGGATGTTATTGGAATTACATAAAAAGTGCTTCCATGGTCCTCCTAAGGTGTTTGGATGTTGTTGGAATAACGTAAAAAGGGCTTCGAAGGTACTCCGAAGGTGTTTGGATGTTGTTGGAATTACGCATAAAGTGCTTCGAAGGTCCTCCAAAGGTGTTTTGATGTTGTTGGAATTACGTAAAAAGTGCTTCGTTTTTCCTCCTAAGGTGTTTGGATGTTGTTGGAATAACGTAAAAAGGGCTTCGAAGGTCCTCCGAAGGTGTTTGGATGTTGTTGGAATTACGTGAAAAGCGCTTCGAAGGTCCTCCGAAGGTGTTTGGATGTTGTTGGAATTACGTAAAAAGTGCTTCGATGGTCCTCCTAAGGTGTTTGGATGTTGTTGGAATTACGTGAAAAGCGCTTCGAAGGTCCTCCGAAGGTGTTTGGATGTTGTTGGAATTACGTAAAAAGTGCTTCGATGGTCCTCCTAAGGTGTTTGGATGTTGTTGGAATAACGTAAAAAGGGCTTCGAAGGTCCTCCGAAGGTGTTTGGATGTTGTTGGAATTACGTAAAAAGTGCTTCGATGGTCCTCCTAAGGTGTTTGGATGTTGTTTGAATTACGTAAAAAGGGCTTCGAAGGTCCTCCGAAGGTGTTTGGATGTTGTTGGAATTACGTGAAAAGCGCTTCGAAGGTCCTCCGAAGGTGTTTGGATGTTGTTGGAATTACGTAAAAAGGGCTTCGAAGGTCCTCCAAAGGTGTTTGGATGTTGTTGGAATTACGTAAAAAGTGCTACGAAGGTGGATGTTGTTGGAATTACGTAAAAAGTGCTTCGATGGTCCTCCAAAGGTGTTTGGATGTTGTTGGAATTACGTGAAAAGCGCTTCGAAGGTCCTCCGAAGGTGTTTGGATGTTGTTGGAATAACGTAAAAAGTGCTTCGATGGTCCTCCTAAGGTGTTTGGATGTTGTTGGAATAACGTAAAAGGGGCTTCGAAGGTCCTCCGAAGGTGTTTGGATGTTGTTGGAATAACGTAAAAAGGGCTTCGAAGGTCCTCCGAAGGTAATTGGATGTTGTTGGAATTACGTAAAAAGTGCTTCGAAGGTCCTCCAAAGGTGTTTGGATGTTGTTGGAATTACGTGAAAAGCGCTTCGAAGGTCCTCCAAAGGTGTTTTGATGTTGTTGGAATTACGAAAAAAGTGCTTCGATGGTCCTCCTAAGGTGTTTGGATGTTGTTGGAATAACGTAAAAAGGGCTTCGAAGGTCCTCCGAAGGTGTTTTTATGTTGTTGGAATTACGTAAAAAGGGCTTCGAAGGTCCTCCAAAGTTGTTTGGATGTTGTTGGAATTACGTAAAAAGTGCTTCGTAGGTGGATATTGTTGGAATTACGTAAAAAGTGCTTCGAAGGTCCTCCAAAGGTGTTTTGATGTTGTTGGAATTACGTAAAAAGTGCTTCGTTTTTCCTCCTAAGGTGTTTGGATGTTGTTGGAATAACGTAAAAAGGGCTTCGAAGGTCCTCCGAAGGTGTTTGGATGTTGTTGGAATTACGTGAAAAGCGCTTCGAAGGTCCTCCGAAGGTGTTTGGATGTTGTTGGAATTACGTAAAAAGTGCTTCGATGGTCCTCCTAAGGTGTTTGGATGTTGTTGGAATTACGTGAAAAGCGCTTCGAAGGTCCTCCTAAGGTGTTTGGATGTTGTTGGAATTACGTAAAAAGGGCTTCGAAGGTCCTCCAAAGGTGTTTGGATGTTGTTGGAATTACGTAAAAAGTGCTACGAAGGTGGATGTTGTTGGAATTACGTAAAAAGTGCTTCGATGGTCCTCCAAAGGTGTTTGGATGTTGTTGGAATAACGTAAAAAGGGCTTCGAAGGTCCTCCGAAGGTGTTTGGATGTTGTTGGAATTACGTGAAAAGCGCTTCGAAGGTCCTCCGAAGGTGTTTGGATGTTGTTGGAATTACGTAAAAAGTGCTTCGATGGTCCTCCTAAGGTGTTTGGATGTTGTTGGAATTACGTGAAAAGCGCTTCGAAGGTCCTCCTAAGGTGTTTGGATGTTGTTGGAATAACGTAAAAAGGGCTTCGAAGGTCCTCCGAAGGTGTTTGGATGTTGTTGGAATTACGTAAAAAGTGCTTCGATGGTCCTCCAAAGGTGTTTGGATGTTGTTGGAATTACGTGAAAAGCGCTTCGAAGGTCCTCCGAAGGTGTTTGGATGTTGTTGGAATAACGTAAAAAGTGCTTCGATGGTCCTCCGAAGGTGTTTGGATGTTGTTGGAATTACATAAAAAGTGCTTCGAAGGTCCTCCGAAGGTGTTTGGATGTTGTTGGAATTACGCAAAAAGTGCTTCGAAGGTCCTCCAAAGGTGTTTGGATGTTGTTGGAATTACGCAAAAAGTGCTTCGAAGGTCCTCCGAAGGTGTTTGGATGTTGTTGGAATTACGCAAAAAGTGCTTCGAAGGTCCTCCGAAGGTGTTTGGATGTTGTTGGAATTACATAAAAAAGGCTTCGATGGTCCTCCTAAGGTGTTTGGATGTTGTTGGAATAACGTAAAAAGGGCTTCGAACGTCCTCCGAAAGTGTTTGGATGTTGTTGGAATTACGTGAAAATCGCTTCGAAGGTCCTCCGAAGGTGTTTGGATGCTGTTGGAATTACGTAAAAAGTGCTTCGAAGGTCCTCCAAAGGTGTTTTGATGTTGTTGGAATTACGTAAAAAGTGCTTCGAAGGTCCTCGAAAGATGTTTTGATGTTGTTGGAATTACGTAAAAAGTGCTTCGAAGGTCCTCCGAAGGTGTTTGGATGTTGTTGGAATTACGTGAAAAGCGCTTCGAAGGTCCTCCGAAGGTGTTTTGATGTTGTTGGAATTACGTAAAAAGTGCTTCGAAGGTCCTTCGAAGGTGTTTGGATGTTGTTGGAATTACGTAAAAAGTGCTTCGAAGGTCCTCGAAAGATGTTTTGATGTTGTTGGAATTACGTAAAAAGTGCTTCGAAGGTCCTCCGAAGGTGTTTGGATGTTGTTGGAATTACGTGAAAAGCGCTTCGAAGGTCCTCCGAAGGTGTTTGGATGTTGTTGGAATTACGTAAAAAGTGCTTCGAAGGTCGTCCAAAGGTGTTTTGATGTTGTTGGAATTACGTAAAAAGTGCTTCGAAGGTCCTCCGAAGGTGTTTGGATGTTGTTGGAATTACGCAAAAAGTGCTTCGAAGGTCCTCCAAAGGTGTTTGGATGTTGTTGGAATTACGTAAAAAGTGCTTCGATGGTCCTCCTAAGGTGTTTGGATGTTGTTGGAATAACGTAAAAAGTGCTTCGATGGTCCTCCGAAGGTGTTTGGATGTTGTTGGAATTACGTGAAAAGCGCTTCGAAGGTCCTCCGAAGGTGTTTGGATGTTGTTGGAATTACGTCAAAAGTGCTTCGAAGGTCCTCCAAAGGTGTTTTGATGTTGTTGGAATTACGTAAAAAGTGAAGGTCCTCCGAAGGTGTTTGGATGTTGTTGGAATTACGTGAAAAGCGCTTCGAAGGTCCTCCGAAGGTGTTTGGATGTTGTTGGAATTACGTAAAAAGTGCTTCGAAGGTCCTCCGAAGATGTTTGGATGTTGTTGGAATTACGTAAAAAGTGCTTCGAAGGTCGTCCAAAGGTGTTTTGATGTTGTTGGAATTACGTAAAAAGTGCTTCGAAGGTCCTCCGAAGGTGTTTGGATGTTGTTGGAGTTACGCAAAAAGTGCTTCGAAGGTCCTCCAAAGGTGTTTGGATGTTGTTGGAATTACGTAAAAAGTGCTTCGATGGTCCTCCTAAGGTGTTTGGATGTTGTTGGAATAACGTAAAAAGGGCTTCGAAGGTCCTCCGAAGGTGTTTGGATGTTGTTGGAATTACGTGAAAAGCGCTTCGAAGGTCCTCCGAAGGTGTTTTAATGTTGTTGGAATTATGTAAAAAGTGCTTCGAAGGTCCTCCAAAGGTGTTTTGATGTTGTTGGAATTACGTAAAAAGTGAAGGTCCTGCGAAGGTGTTTGGATGTTGTTGGAATTACGTGAAAAGCGCTTCGAAGGTCCTCCGAAGGTGTTTGGATGTTGTTGGAATTACGTCAAAAGTGCTTCGAAGGTCCTCCAAAGGTGTTTTGATGTTGTTGGAATTACGTAAAAAGTTAAGGTCCTCCGAAGGTGTTTGGATGTTGTTGGAATTACGTGAAAAGCGCTTCGAAGGTCCTCCGAAGGTGTTTGGATGTTATTGGAATTACATAAAAAGTGCTTCGAAGGTCCTTCAAAGGTGTTTGAATGTTGTTGGAATTACGTAAAAAGTGCTTCGAAGGTCCTGCGAAGGTGTTTGGATGTAGTTGGAATTACGCAAAAAGTGCTTCGAAGGTCCTCCAAAGGTGTTTGGATGTTGTTGGAATTACGTAAAAAGTGCTTCGAAGGTCCTCCGAAGGTGTTTGGATGTTGTTGGAATTACGTTAAAAGTGCTTCGAAGGTCCTCCAAAGGTGTTTGGATGTTATTGGAATCACATAAAAAGTGCTTCGAAGGTCCTCCGAAGGTGTTTGGATGTTGTTGGAATTACGTAAAAAGTGCTTCGAAGGTCCTCCAAAGGTTTTTGGATGTTATTGGAATTACATAAAAAGTGCTTCCATGGTCCTCCTAAGGTGTTTGGATGTTGTTGGAATAACGTAAAAAGGGCTTCGAAGGTACTCCGAAGGTGTTTGGATGTTGTTGGAATTACGCATAAAGTGCTTCGAAGGTCCTCCAAAGGTGTTTGGATGTTGTTTGAATTACGTAAAAAGGGCTTCGAAGGTCCTCCGAAGGTGTTTGGATGTTGTTGGAATTACGTAAAAAGTGCTTCGTTTTTCCTCCTAAGGTGTTTGGATGTTGTTGGAATAACGTAAAAAGGGCTTCGAAGGTCCTCCGAAGGTGTTTGGATGTTGTTGGAATTACGTGAAAAGCGCTTCGAAGGTCCTCCGAAGGTGTTTGGATGTTGTTGGAATTACGTAAAAAGTGCTTCGATGGTCCTCCTAAGGTGTTTGGATGTTGTTGGAATTACGTGAAAAGCGCTTCGAAGGTCCTCCGAAGGTGTTTGGATGTTGTTGGAATTACGTAAAAAGTGCTTCGATGGTCCTCCTAAGGTGTTTGGATGTTGTTGGAATAACGTAAAAAGGGCTTCGAAGGTCCTCCGAAGGTGTTTGGATGTTGTTGGAATTACGTAAAAAGTGCTTCGATGGTCCTCCTAAGGTGTTTGGATGTTGTTTGAATTACGTAAAAAGGGCTTCGAAGGTCCTCCGAAGGTGTTTGGATGTTGTTGGAATTACGTGAAAAGCGCTTCGAAGGTCCTCCGAAGGTGTTTGGATGTTGTTGGAATTACGTAAAAAGGGCTTCGAAGGTCCTCCAAAGGTGTTTGGATGTTGTTGGAATTACGTAAAAAGTGCTACGAAGGTGGATGTTGTTGGAATTACGTAAAAAGTGCTTCGATGGTCCTCCAAAGGTGTTTGGATGTTGTTGGAATTACGTGAAAAGCGCTTCGAAGGTCCTCCGAAGGTGTTTGGATGTTGTTGGAATAACGTAAAAAGTGCTTCGATGGTCCTCCTAAGGTGTTTGGATGTTGTTGGAATAACGTAAAAAGGGCTTCGAAGGTCCTCCGAAGGTGTTTGGATGTTGTTGGAATCACATAAAAAGTGCTTCGAAGGTCCTCCGAAGGTGTTTGGATGTTGTTGGAATTACGTAAAAAGTGCTTCGAAGGTCCTCCAAAGGTTTTTGGATGTTATTGGAATTACATAAAAAGTGCTTCCATGGTCCTCCTAAGGTGTTTGGATGTTGTTGGAATAACGTAAAAAGGGCTTCGAAGGTACTCCGAAGGTGTTTGGATGTTGTTGGAATTACGCATAAAGTGCTTCGAAGGTCCTCCAAAGGTGTTTGGATGTTGTTTGAATTACGTAAAAAGGGCTTCGAAGGTCCTCCGAAGGTGTTTGGATGTTGTTGGAATTACGTAAAAAGTGCTTTGTTTTTCCTCCTAAGGTGTTTGGATGTTGTTGGAATAACGTAAAAAGGGCTTCGAAGGTCCTCCGAAGGTGTTTGGATGTTGTTGGAATTACGTGAAAAGCGCTTCGAAGGTCCTCCGAAGGTGTTTGGATGTTGTTGGAATTACGTAAAAAGTGCTTCGATGGTCCTCCAAAGGTGTTTGGATGTTGTTGAAATTACGTGAAAAGCGCTTCGAAGGTCCTCCAAAGGTGTTTTGATGTTGTTGGAATTACGAAAAAAGTGCTTCGATGGTCCTCCTAAGGTGTTTGGATGTTGTTGGAATAACGTAAAAAGGGCTTCGAAGGTCCTCCGAAGGTGTTTTTATGTTGTTGGAATTACGTAAAAAGGGCTTCGAAGGTCCTCCAAAGTTGTTTGGATGTTGTTGGAATTACGTAAAAAGTGCTTCGTAGGTGGATATTGTTGGAATTACGTAAAAAGTGCTTCGAAGGTCCTCCAAAGGTGTTTTGATGTTGTTGGAATTACGTAAAAAGTGCTTCGTTTTTCCTCCTAAGGTGTTTGGATGTTGTTGGAATAACGTAAAAAGGGCTTCGAAGGTCCTCCGAAGGTGTTTGGATGTTGTTGGAATTACGTGAAAAGCGCTTCGAAGGTCCTCCGAAGGTGTTTGGATGTTGTTGGAATTACGTAAAAAGTGCTTCGATGGTCCTCCTAAGGTGTTTGGATGTTGTTGGAATTACGTGAAAAGCGCTTCGAAGGTCCTCCTAAGGTGTTTGGATGTTGTTGGAATAACGTAAAAAGGGCTTCGAAGGTCCTCCGAAGGTGTTTGGATGTTGTTGGAATTACGTAAAAAGTGCTTCGATGGTCCTCCTAAGGTGTTTGGATGTTGTTTGAATTACGTAAAAAGGGCTTCGAAGGTCCTCCGAAGGTGTTTGGATGTTGTTGGAATTACGTGAAAAGCGCTTCGAAGGTCCTCCGAAGGTGTTTGGATGTTGTTGGAATTACGTAAAAAGGGCTTCGAAGGTCCTCCAAAGGTGTTTGGATGTTGTTGGAATTACGTAAAAAGTGCTACGAAGGTGGATGTTGTTGGAATTACGTAAAAAGTGCTTCGAAGGTCCTCCAAAGGTGTTTTGATGTTGTTGGAATTACGAAAAAAGTGCTTCGATGGTCCTCCAAAGGTGTTTGGATGTTGTTGGAATAACGTAAAAAGGGCTTCGAAGGTCCTCCGAAGGTGTTTGGATGTTGTTGGAATTACGTGAAAAGCGCTTCGAAGGTCCTCCGAAGGTGTTTGGATGTTGTTGGAATTACGTAAAAAGTGCTTCGATGGTCCTCCTAAGGTGTTTGGATGTTGTTGGAATTACGTGAAAAGCGCTTCGAAGGTCCTCCTAAGGTGTTTGGATGTTGTTGGAATAACGTAAAAAGGGCTTCGAAGGTCCTCCGAAGGTGTTTGGATGTTGTTGGAATTACGTAAAAAGTGCTTCGATGGTCCTCCAAAGGTGTTTGGATGTTGTTGCAATTACGTGAAAAGCGCTTCGAAGGTCCTCCGAAGGTGTTTGGATGTTGTTGGAATAACGTAAAAAGTGCTTCGATGGTCCTCCTAAGGTGTTTGGATGTTGTTGGAATAACGTAAAAAGGGCTTCGAAGGTCCTCCGAAGGTGTTTGGATGTTGTTGGAATAACGTAAAAAGGGCTTCGAAGGTCCTCCGAAGGTAATTGGATGTTGTTGGAATTACGTAAAAAGGGCTTCGAAGGTCCTCCGAAGGTGTTTGGATGTTGTTGGAATTACGTGAAAAGCGCTTCGAAGGTCCTCCAAAGGTGTTTTGATGTTGTTGGAATTACGAAAAAAGTGCTTCGATGGTCCTCCTAAGGTGTTTGGATGTTGTTGGAATAACGTAAAAAGGGCTTCGAAGGTCCTCCGAAGGTGTTTTTATGTTGTTGGAATTACGTAAAAAGGGCTTCGAAGGTCCTCCAAAGTTGTTTGGATGTTGTTGGAATTACGTAAAAAGTGCTTCGTAGGTGGATATTGTTGGAATTACGTAAAAAGTGCTTCGATGGTCCTCCTAAGGTGTTTGGATGTTGTTGGAATAACGTAAAAAGGGCTTCGAAGGTCCTCCGAAGGTGTTTGGATGTTGTTGGAATTACGTAAAAAGTGCTTCGATGGTCCTCCTAAGGTGTTTGGATGTTGTTTGAATTACGTAAAAAGGGCTTCGAAGGTCCTCCGAAGATGTTTGGATGTTGTTGGAATTACGTGAAAAGCGCTTCGAAGGTCCTCCGAAGGTGTTTGGATGTTGTTGGAATTACGTAAAAAGTGCTTCGATGGTCCTCCTAAGGTGTTTGGATGTTGTTGGAATAACGTAAAAAGGGCTTCGAAGGTCCTCCGAAGGTAATTGGATGTTGTTGGAATTACGTAAAAAGGGCTTCGAAGGTCCTCCAAAGGTGTTTGGATGTTGTTATAATTACGTAAAAAGTGCTTCGAAGGTCCTCCGAAGGTGTATGGATGTTGTTGGAATTACGTAAAAAGTGCTTCGAAGGACCTCCGAAGGTGTTTGGATGTTGTTGGAATTACATAAAAAGTGCTTCGAAGGTCCTCCGAAGGTGTTTGGATGTTGTTGGAATTACATAAAAAATGCTTCGAAGGTCCTCCGAAGGTGTTTGGATGTTGTTGGAATTACGTAAAAAGTGTTTCGAAGGACCTCCGAAGGTGTTTGGATGTTGTTGAAATTACGTAAAAAGTGCTTCGAAGGACCTCCGAAGGTGTTTGGATGTTGTTGGAATTACATAAAAAGTGCTTCGAAGGTCCTCCGAAGGTGTTTGGATGTTGTTGGAATTACATAAAAAATGCTTCGAAGGTCCTCCGAAGGTGTTTGGATGTTGTTGGAATTACGTAAAAAGTGTTTCGAAGGACCTCCGAAGGTGTTTGGATGTCGTTGAAATTACGAAAAAAGTGCTTCGAAGGTCATCCAAAGGTGTTTGGATGTTGTTGGAATTACGTAACAAGTGCTTCGAAGGTCCTCCAAAGGTGTTTGGATGTTGTTGGAATTACGTAAAAAGTGCTTCGAAGGTCCTCCGAAGGTGTTTGGATGTTGTTGCTTCGAAGGTCCTCCAAAGGTGTTTTGATGTTGTTGGAATTACATAAAAAGTGCTTCGAAGGTCCTCCGAAGGTGTATGGATGTTGTTGGAATTACGTAAAAAGTGCTTCGAAGGTCCTCCGTAGGTGTTTGGATGTTGAAGGAATTACGTAAAAAGTGCTTCGAAGGTCCTCCGAAGGTGTTAGGATGTTGTTGGAATTACGTAAAAAGTGCTTCGAAGGTCCTCCAAAGGTGTTTGGATGTTGTTGGAATTACGTAAAAAGTGCTTCGAAGGTCCTCCGAAGGTGTTTTGATGTTGTTGGATTTACGTAAAAAGTGCTTCGAAGGTCCTCCGAAGGTGTTTGGATGTTGTTGGAATTACATAAAAAATGCTTCGAAGGTCCTCCGAAGGTGTTTGGATGTTGTTGGAATTACGTAAAAAGTGTTTCGAAGGACCTCCGAAGGTGTTTGGATGTTGTTGAAATTACGTAAAAAGTGCTTCGAAGGTCATCCAAAGGTGTTTGGATGTTGTTGGAATTACGTAAAAAGTTCTTCGAAGGTCCTCCGTAGGTGTTTGGATGTTGTTGGAATTACGTAAAAAGTGCTTCGAAGGTCCTCCGAAGGTGTTTGGATGTTGTTGGAATTACGTAAAAAGTGCTTCGAAGGTCCTCCGAAGGTGTTTGGATGTTTTTGGAATTACGTAAAAAGTGCTTCAAAGGTCCTCCGAAGGTGTGTTAATGTTTTTGGAATTACGTAAAATGTTCTTCGAAGGTCCTCCAAAGGTGTATGGATGTTGTTGGAATTACGTAAAAAGTGCTTCGAAGGTCCTCCGAAGGTGTTAGGATGTTGTTGGAATTACGTAAAAAGTGCTTCGAAGGTCCTCCAAAGGTGTTTGGATGTTGTTGGAATTACGTAAAAAGTGCTTCGAAGGTCCTCCGAAGGTGTTTGGATGTTGTTGGAATTACATAAAAAATGCTTCGAAGGTCCTCCGAAGGTGTTTGGATGTTGTTGGAATTACGTAAAAAGTGTTTCGAAGGACCTCCGAAGGTGTTTGGATGTTGTTGAAATTACGTAAAAAGTGCTTCGAAGGTCATCCAAAGGTGTTTGGATGTTGTTGGAATTACGTAAAAAGTTCTTCGAAGGTCCTCCGTAGGTGTTTGGATGTTGTTGAAATTACGTAAAAAGTGCTTCGAAGGTCCTCCGAAGGTGTTAGGATGTTGTTGGAATTACGTAAAAAGTGCTTCGAAGGTCCTCCGAAGGTGTATGGATGTTGTTGGAATTACGTAAAAAGTGCTTCGAAGGTCCTCCGTAGGTGTTTGGATGTTGTTGGAATTACTTAAAAAGTGCTTCGAAGGTCCTCCGTAGGTGTTTGGATGTTGAAGGAATTACGTAAAAAGTGCTTCGAAGGTCCTCCGTAGGTGTTTGGATGTTGTTGGAATTACGTAAAAAGTGCTTCGAAGGTCCTCCGAAGGTGTTTGGAAGTTGTTTGAATTACGTAACAAGTGCTTCGAAGGTCCTCCAAAGGTGTTTGGATGTTGTTGGAATTACGTAAAAAGTGCTTCGAAGGTCCTCCGAAGGTGTTTGGATATTGTTGCTTCGAAGGTCCTCCAAAGGTGTTTTGATGTTGTTTGAATTACATAAAAAGTGCATCGAAGGTCCTCCGAAGGTGTTTGGATGTTTTTGGAATTAAGTAAAATGTTCTTCGAAGGTCCTCCAAAGGTGTTTGGATGTTGTTGAAATCACGTAAAAAATGCTTCGAAGGTCCTCCAAAGGTGTTTGGATGTTGTTGGAAATACGTAAAAAGTGCTTCGAAGGTCCTCCGAAGGTGTTTGGATGTTGTTGGAATTAAGTAAAAAGTGCTTCGAAGGTCCTCCAAAGGTGTTTGGATGTTTTTGGAATTACGTGAAAAGTGCTTCGAAGGTCCTCCGAAGGTGTTTGGATGTTGTTGGAATTACGTAAAAAGTGCTTCGAAGGTCCTCCGAAGGTGTTTGGATGTTGTTGGAATTACGTTAAAAGTGCTTCGAAGGTCCTCCAAAGGTGTTTGGATGTTGTTGGAATTACGAGAAAAGTGCTTCGAAGGTCCTCCGAAGGTGTTTGAATGTTGTTGGAATTGCGTAAAAAGTGCTTCGAAGGTCCTCCGAAGGGGTTTGGATGTTGTTGGAATTACGTATAAAGTGCTTCGAAGGTCCTCCGAAGGTGTTTGGATGTTGTTGGAATTACGTTAAAAGTGCTTCGAAGGTCCTCCAAAGGTGTTTGGATGTTTTGGGAATTACGTAAAAAGTGCTTCGAAGGTCCTCCGAAGGTGTTTGGATGTTGTTGGAATAACGTAAAAAGTGCTTCGAAGGTCCTCCGAAGGGGTTTGGATGTTTATTATTTATTATTATTTATTTAATTTATTTTGTCTGCCACTTATGGGCTAAACAAAACTTAAAATTAAGATACAAAAACAGGGACTTAAGCACTAGACCCTAACTCAGACTACAAACATGGAGAAGCGTGGACCCGAAAAGATGCTGTAGAACCGGAAGCAGAAAGCAGGCAATAGAAAAATTAAAGCAAAGCAGGAGTAGAGGATATAGAAGAGCGGAAATTTGAGAGGGAAGAATTGAAATCAAAGTGATCAGAAAGAAGATTGAAGTGACGCATAGACACAAGCACAGGGTCATTGTTACCGACACCAGTACGACGGGATTCAACAAAAAGAGGAGCACGCGGACGAAGGGACCGAGAAGGCACGTAGAAGTTGACGCAGGCAAGCAGCGCTGGGGCATCAATCTCGCCCAGGATAACTCCAGCAATGAAGGAGGCCTGCGCGGAGACACGCCTCTGTGCCAGGGAGGGAAGACCCAGTAGCTGACACCGGGACGTGTACGAAGGCATCTGCTGGACAGAACCCCCGTATAAACGAGCAACAGCAAAACGGGTAAAAGTTCTTTGGATCCTCTCGAACCTGGCACACCAACCAACACCCGCGGGATTCCAAACAACACAAGCATATTCGACAATGGGACGAACGAGGGCACAATACAGGGCTTTTAAACAAACAGGATCATAGAAGCCATGTGACAAATGTCTGATCAGACCTAAAGTTTTGAAACATTTACTAAGGACAGCTTCATAGTGCAGGTTGAACGTAACCCTGGTGTCAAGAATGACACCAAGGTCACGAATGGCTTCAACACGTTGAAGGCGGCAACCATACACAGAATAAGTCGCACACAAAGGAGATTGGGAACGGGAGAAAGAAATGGCAGAACATTTCTCGGGACACAGGGATAAAAAGTTAGCGGAACACCACAAGGAAAATTCGTTTAAAAAATCTTGAAGAACCATACAGTCAGAGAGATTGGCAACAGGAAGAAAAATTTTTAGGTCATCTGCATAGAGAAGGTGACCATCATGGGGAAGTATAGGACAAACATCATTGATAATGTTGTTGGAATTACGTATAAAGTGCTTCGAAGGTCCTCCGAAGGTGTTTGGATGTTGTTGGAATTACGTTAAAAGTGCTTCGAAGGTCCTCCGAAGGTGTTTGGATGTTGTTGGAATTACGTAATAAGTGCTTCGAAGGTCCTCCGAAGGTGTTTGGATGTTGTTGGAATTACGTAAAAAGTGCTTCGAAGGTCCTCCGAAGGTGTTTGGATGTTGTTGGAATTACGTAATAAGTGCTTCGAAGTTCCTCCGAAGTTGTTTGGATGTTGTTGGAATTACGTAAAAAGTGCTTCGAAGGTCCTCCAAAGGTGTTTCGATGTTTTTGGAATTACGTAAAAAGAGCTTCGAAGGTCCTCCGAAGGTGTTTGGATGTTGTTGGAATTACGTAAAAAGTGCTTCGAAGGTCCTCCGAAGGTGTTTGGATGTTGTTGGAATTACGTAAAAAGTGCTTCGAAGGTCCTCCAAAGGTGTTTGGATGTTGTTGGAATTACGTAATAAGTGCTTCTAAGTTCCTCCGAAGTTGTTTGGATGTTGTTGGAATTACGTATAAAGTGCTTCGAAGGTCCTCCGAAGGTGATTGGATGTTGTTGGAATTACGTAATAAGTGCTTCGAAGGTCCTCCGAAATTGTTTGGATGTTTTTGGAATTACGTTAAAAGTGCTTCGAAGTTCCTCCGAAGTTGTTTGGATGTTGTTGGAATTACGTTAAAAGTGCTTCGAAGGTCCTCCGAAGGTGTTTGGATGTTGTTTGAATTACGTAATAAGTGCTTCGAAGGTCCTCCGAAGGTGTTTGGATGTTGTTGGAATTACGTAAAAAGTGCTTCGAAGGTCCTCCAAAGGTGTTTGGATGTTGTTGGAATTACGTAATAAGTGCTTCGAAGGTCCTCCGAAGGTGTTTGGATGTTGTTGGAATTACGTATAAAGTGCTTCGAAGGTCCTCCGAAGGTGATTGGATGTTGTTGGAATTACGTAAAAAGTGCTTCGAAGGTCCTCCGAAGGTGTTTGGATGTTGTTGGAATTACGTAATAAGTGCTTCGAAGGTCCTCCGAAGGTGTTTGGATGTTGTTGGAATCTTATTATAAAAAATCCTTAACGTCACGCTCCAAGGATAACGCTCCTACTTGGATAAAGTAACGCACTAAAATCGTTGCAACACCTCATCTTTGTATGGAAATTCTCAAAACGCTCATCCCATTGCATTGCATTGATCACCATAGCAATCAGCTTCCTTGGGGAAAAACTGAAGGATCACTATAGCAATCACAGTTGACCTGGGGAAACCAACTCGATTGGAAAAAAGGAAAACTGGTTTTGCAAAATGGTTCTAAATGTTGTAAAATTCCGTTCCCGGGCACTATGAGTTCGGTTGATCAGATATATCAAGGGAACACTTGATTGATAATTAATTGTTCAACATGGTTAAAACAAAAATGTGCACCAAATCCGTGTTCAAAGGGCGCGGGCAAGCTGGCTCAGCTCAATTAAATCACTTTTGCTGTGTATTTTCTAATACCGGAAATGCACGAACAATTCTTCGAAAGGTTCAAACACAAAAAATATAAAAAACAATTAAAGACAAGCACATATATCACAGTTTTCGACACAAAACACTATCACCGAAACAAAAACTCAATCACATAAAATTTCTTACAAAAACGCACTACAGGTCAGTTCCCAAAACACAAATTTCTGAACCGTCTATCACACGAAAACAAACACGCGCCTCTAAAAAACACAATTAGAAAATTTCCTAAACAATCCACAGCCAATCTTGCGGAACCTTAAGCATTAACTTACAAAGTCTACGGCTGTCTGCTTACAGAGCCTATCGTCTACGTTTCTCTGTACTTTGATCACCATGGCAATCAGCTCGCTTGAGAAAACGAAAGGATACTTTGATAGCAACATTCATAAAACGAGCACTCGAAAAAAGTAGTGTTTGAAATGATTGATATGTGTGATATTTTCCGGCTGATGTCCTTACTTGAACAAGGTGATGCACTTAAAATGGTGCAAAACCTCAACTTTGTATGGTAACTCACCGAAGACTATACCTATTGCATTGTATTTTTAAATTTAACGGTTTTTAAATTAAGATGGTGAGAAGAGCACAATTGCACAGCTTCAGCCATTTAGTCCCTATGGCTTGACCATTTTATTATCAACGGGATGCAGCAAATCACAGGAGAAAATCATATTTCTTGCGTGATTCTAAAGTTGGCCACATTTTTCCTGTTATTTTGGTATTGGCCCTGTTACTTTTCTTTGGCTGAATTTGGCATTATGATAATCAGGAAATTATTCTATCCGGACAATGTAAAACACATTCCTGAGGTAAAGTCTTCAGTAATCAACAATTCTTCTGTTTGGTCCGATAAGTTTTTCATTACCATTCAGCCATGAGAATGCCATACGGCAGCCAGTGAGCCATTATCATATCAGAATAACTGGGAATTTGAATTTGGCATCTCACAGTTTGATACAGGTTCAATCTGCTAACTGGGCTGAAGCTTTGAGAAACTCAATTTACCACAATTTTACTAGATTCTAATGCAAATTCTTTCATCAACATGGGCCCGTGTAACCGGGCCGTTATACCTAGTAACGTTAAAAGTGCTTCGAAGGTCCTTCGAAGGTGTTTGGATGTTTTTGGAATTACGTTAAAAGTGCTTCGAAGGTCCTACAAGGTGTTTGGATATTGTTGGAATTACGTATAAAGTGCTTCGAAGTTCCTCCGAAGGTGTTTGGATGTTGTTGGAATTACGTAAAAAGTGCTTCGAAGTTCCTCCGAAGTTGTTTGGATGTTGTTGGAATAACGTTAAAAGTGCTTCGAAGCACCTCCGAAGGTGTTTGGATGTTGTTGGAATTACGTAAAAAGTGCTTCGAAGGTCCTCCAAAGGTGTTTGGATGTTGTTGGAATTACGTAATAGGTGCTTCGAAGTTCCTCCGAAGTTGTTTGGATGTTGTTGGAATTACGTAAAAAGTGCTTCGAAGGTCCTCCAAAGGTGTTTCGATGTTTTTGGAATTACGTAAAAAGAGCTTCGAAGGTCCTCCGAAGGTGTTTGGATGTTGTTGGAATTACGTAAAAAGTGCTTCGAAGGTCCTCCGAAGGTGTTTGGATGTTGTTGGAATTACGTAAAAAGTGCTTCGAAGGTCCTCCGAAGCTGTTTGGATGTTGTTGGAATTACGTAATAAGTGCTTCTAAGTTCCTCCGAAGTTGTTTGGATGTTGTTGGAATTACGTAATAAGTGCTTCGAAGGTCCTCCGAAGGTGTTTGGATGTTTTCGGAATTACGTAATAAGTGCTTCGAAGGTCCTCCGAAGGTGTTTGGATGTTGTTGGAATAACGTTAAAAGTGCTTCGAAGGTCCTCCGAAGGTGTTTGGATGTTGTAGGAATTACGTATAAAGTGCTTCGAGGGTCCTCCGAAGGTGTTTGGATGTTGTTGGAATTACGTAATAAGTGCTTCGAAGTTCCTCCGAAGTTGTTTGGATGTTGTTGGAATTACGTAAAAAGTGCTTCGAAGGTCCTCCAAAGGTGTTTCGATGTTTTTGGAATTACGTAAAAAGAGCTTCGAAGGTCCTCCGAAGGTGTTTGGATGTTGTTGGAATTACGTAAAAAGTGCTTCGAAGGTCCTCCGAAGGTGTTTGGATGTTGTTGGAATTACGTAAAAAGTGCTTCGAAGGTCCTCCGAAGCTGTTTGGATGTTGTTGGAATTACGTAATAAGTGCTTCTAAGTTCCTCCGAAGTTGTTTGGATGTTGTTGGAATTACGTAAAAAGTGCTTCGAAGGTCCTCCGAAGGTGTTTCGATGTTTTTGGAATTACGTAATAAGTGCTTCGAAGGTCCTCCGAAGGTGTTTGGATGTTGTTGGAATAACGTTAAAAGTGCTTCGAAGGTCCTCCGAAGGTGTTTGGATGTTGTAGGAATTACGTATAAAGTGCTTCGAGGGTCCTCCGAAGGTGTTTGGATGTTGTTGGAATTACGTAAAAAGTGCTTCGAAGGTCCTCCAAAGGTGTTTGGATGTTGTTGGAATTACGTAATAAGTGCTTCTAAGTTCCTCCGAAGTTGTTTGGATGTTGTTGGAATTACGTAATAAGTGCTTCGAAGGTCCTCCGAAGGTGTTTGGATGTTGTTGGAATAACGTTAAAAGTGCTTCGAAGGTCCTCCGAAGGTGTTTGGATGTTGTAGGAATTACGTATAAAGTGCTTCGAGGGTCCTCCGAAGGTGTTTGGATGTTGTTGGAATTACGTAAAAAGTGCTTCGAAGGTCCTCCGTAGGTGTTTGGATGTTGTTGGAATTACGTAGAAAGTGCTTCGAAGTTCCTCCGAAGTTGTTTGGATGTTGTTGGAATTACGTAAAAAGTGCTTCGAAGGTCCTCCAAAGGTGTTTCGATGTTTTTGGAATTACGTAAAAAGTGCTTCGAAGGTCCTCCGAAGGTGTTTAACGTTGTTGGAATTAAGTTAAAAGTGCTTCGAAGTTCCTCCGAAGGTGTTTGGATGTTGTTGGAATTACGTAAAAAGTGCTTCGAAGGTCCTCCGAAGGTGTTTGGATGTTGTTGGAATTACGTAAAAAGTGCTTCGAAGGTCCTCCAAAAGTGTTTGGATGTTGTTGGAATTACGTAAAGAGTGCTTCGAAGGTCCTCCGAAGGTGTTTGGATGTTGTTGGAATTACGTAAAAAGTGCTTCGAAGGTCCTCCGAAGGTGTTTGGATGTTGTTGGAATTACGTAAAAAGTGCTTCGAAGGTCCTTCAAAGGTGTGTGGATGTTGTTGGAATTACGTAATAAGTGCTTCGAAGGTCCTCAAAAGGTGTTTGGATATTGCTGGAATTACGTAAAAAGTGCTTCGAAGGTCCTCCAAAGGTGTTTGGATGTTGTTGGCATTACGTAAAAAGTGCTTCGAAGGTCCTCCAAAGGTGTTTGGATGTTGCTGGAATTACGTAAAAAGTGCTTCGAAGGTCCTCCAAAGGTGTTTGGATGTTGTTGGAATTACGTGAAAAGTGCTTCGAAAGTCCTCCAAAGGTGTTTTGATGTTGTTGGAATTACGTTAACAGTGCTTCGAAGGTCCTCAAAAGGTGTTTGGATGTTTTTGGAATTACGTTAAAAATGCTTCGAAGGTCCTCCAAAGGCGTTTGTCTGTTGTTTGAATAACGTAAAAAGTGCTTCGAAGGTTTTCAAAACGTGTTTGGATGTTGTTGGAATTACGTAAAAAGTGCTTCGAAGGTTCTCAAAAGGTTTTTGGATGTTGTTGGAATTACGTTAAAAGTGCTTCGAAGGTCCTCCGAAGGTGTTTGGATGCTGTTGGATTTACGTAAAAAGTGCTTCAAAGGTCCTCCAAAGGTGTTTGGATGTTGCTGGAATTACGTAAAAAGTGCTTCGAAGGTCTTCAAAAGGTGTTTGGATGTTGTTGGAATTACGTAAAAAGTGCTTCGAAGGTCCTCCAAAGGTGTTTGGATATTGTTGGAATTACGTAAAAAGTGCTTCGAAGGTCCTCCAAAGGTGTTTGGATGTTGTTGGAATTACGTAAAAAGTGCTTCGAAGGTCCTCCGAAGGTGTTTGGATGTTGTTGGAATTACGTAAAAAGTGCTTCGAAGGTCCTCCGAAGGTGTTTGGATGTTTTTGGAATTACGTAAAAAGTGCTTCGATGGTCCTCCTAAGGTGTTTGGATGTTGTTGGAATAACGTAAAAAGGGCTTCGAAGGTCCTCCGAAGGTGTTTGGATGTTGTTGGAATTACGTAAAAAGTGCTTCGAAGGTCCTCCAAAGGTGTTTGGATATTGTTGGAATTACGTAAAAAGTGCTTCGCAGGTCCTCCAAAGGTGTTTGGATGTTGTTGGAATTACGTAAAAAGTGCTTCGAAGGTCCTCAAAAGGTGTTTGGATGCTGTTGGAATTACGTGAAAAGTGCTTCGAAGGTCCTCCAAAGGTGTTTGGATATTGTTGGAATTACGTAAAAAGTGCTTCGAAGGTCCTCCAAAGGTGTTTGGATGTTGTTGGAATTACGTAAAAAGTGCTTCGAAGGTCCTCAAAAGGTGTTTGGATGCTGTTGGAATTACGTGAAAAGTGCTTCGAAGGTCCTCCAAAGGTGTTTGGATATTGTTGGAATTACGTAAAAAGTGCTTCGAAGGTCCTCCAAAGGTGTTTGGATGTTGTTGGAATTACGTAAAAAGTGCTTCGAAGGTCCTCCGAAGGTGTTTGGATGTTGTTGGAATTACGTAAAAAGTGCTTCGAAGGTCCTCCGAAGGTGTTTGGATGTTTTTGGAATTACGTAAAAAGTGCTTCGATGGTCCTCCTAAGGTGTTTGGATGTTGTTGGAATAACGTAAAAAGGGCTTCGAAGGTCCTCCGAAGGTGTTTGGATGTTGTTGGAATTACGTAAAAAGTGCTTCGAAGGTCCTCCAAAGGTGTTTGGATATTGTTGGAATTACGTAAAAAGTGCTTCGCAGGTCCTCCAAAGGTGTTTGGATGTTGTTGGAATTACGTAAAAAGTGCTTCGAAGGTCTTAAAAAGGTTTTTGGATGTTGTTGGAATTACGTTAAAAGTGCTTCGAAGGTCCTCCGAAGGTGTTTGGATGCTGTTGGATTTACGTAAAAAGTGCTTCAAAGGTCCTCCAAAGGTATTTGGATGTTGTTGGAATTACGTAAAAAGTGCTTCGAAGGTCCTCAAAAGGTGTTTGGATGCTGTTGGAATTACGTGAAAAGTGCTTCGAAGGTCCTCCAAAGGTGTTTGGATATTGTTGGAATTACGTAAAAAGTGCTTCGAAGGTCCTCCAAAGGTGTTTGGATGTTGTTGGAATTACGTAAAAAGTGCTTCGAAGGTCCTCCAAAGGTGTTTGGATGTTGTTGGAATTACGTAAAAAGTGCTTCGAAGGTCTTAAAAAGGTTTTTGGATGTTGTTGGAATTACGTTAAAAGTGCTTCGAAGGTCCTCCGAAGGTGTTTGGATGCTGTTGGATTTACGTAAAAAGTGCTTCAAAGGTCCTCCAAAGGTATTTGGATGTTGTTGGAATTACGTAAAAAGTGCTTCGAAGGTCCTCCAAAGGTGTTTGGATGTTGCTGGAATTACGTAAAAAGTGCTTCGAAGGTCCTCCAAAGGTATTTGGATGTTGTTGGAATTACGTAAAAAGTGCTTCGAAGGTCTTAAAAAGGTTTTTGGATGTTGTTGGAATTACGTTAAAAGTGCTTCGAAGGTCCTCCGAAGGTGTTTGGATGCTGTTGGATTTACGTAAAAAGTGCTTCAAAGGTCCTCCAAAGGTATTTGGATGTTGTTGGAATTACGTAAAAAGTGCTTCGAAGGTCCTCCAAAGGTGTTTGGATGCTGTTGGAATTACGTGAAAAGTGCTTCGAAGGTCCTCCAAAGGTGTTTGGATATTGTTGGAATTACGTAAAAAGTGCTTCGAAGGTCCTCCAAAGGTGTTTGGATGTTGTTGGAATTACGTAAAAAGTGCTTCGAAGGTCCTCCGAAGGTGTTTGGATGTTGTTGGAATTAAGTTAAAAGTGCTTCGAAGGTCCTCCAAAGGTGTTTGGATGTTGTTGAAATTATGTAAAAATTGCTTCGAAGGTCCTCCAAAGGTGTTTGGATGTTGTTGGAATTACGTAAAAAGTGCTTCGAAGGTCCTCCGAAGGTGTTTGGATGTTGTTGGAATTAAGTTAAAAGTGCTTCGAAGGTCCTCAAAAGGTGTTTGGATGTTGTTGGAATTACGTAAAAAGTGCTTCGAAGGTCCTCCAAAGGTGTTTGGATGTTGCTGGAAACACGTAAAAAGTGCTTCGAAGGTCCTCCAAAGGTGTTTGGATGTTGCTGGAATTACGTAAAAAGTGCTTCGAAGGTCCTCCAAAGGTATTTGGATGTTGTTGGAATTACGTAAAAAGTGCTTCGAAGGTCCTCAAAAGGTGTTTGGATGCTGTTGAAATTACGTGAAAAGTGCTTCGAAGGTCCTCCAAAGGTGTTTGGATATTGTTGGAATTACGTAAAAAGTGCTTCGAAGGTCCTCCAAAGGTGTTTGGATGTTGTTGGAATTACGTAAAAAGTGCTTCGAAGGTCCTCCGAAGGTGTTTGGATGTTGTTGGAATTAAGTTAAAAGTGCTTCGAAGGTCCTCCAAAGGTGTTTGGATGTTGTTGGAATTATGTAAAAAGTGCTTCGAAGGTCCTCCAAAGGTGTTTGGATGTTGTTGGAATTACGTAAAAAGTGCTTCGAAGGTCCTCCGAAGGTGTTTGGATGTTGTTGGAATTAAGTTAAAAGTGCTTCGAAGGTCCTCAAAAGGTGTTTGGATGTTGTTGGAATTACGTAAAAAGTGCTTCGAAGGTCCTCCAAAGGTGTTTGGATGTTGCTGGAATTACGTAAAAAGTGCTTCGAAGGTCCTCCAAAGGTGTTTGGATGTTGTTGGAATTATGTAAAAAGTGCTTCGAAGGTCCTCCGAAGGTGTTTGGATGTTGTTGGAATTAAGTTAAAAGTGCTTCGAAGGTCCTCCGAAGGTGTTTGGATGTTGTTGGAATTACGTAAAGAGTGCTTCGAAGGTCCTCCGAAGGTGTTTTAATGTTGTTGGAATTACGTAAAAAGTGCTTCGAAGGTCCTCCGAAGGTGTTTGGATGTTGTTGGAATTACGTAAAAAGTGCTTCGAAGGTCCTTCAAAGGTGTGTGGATGTTGTTGGAATTACGTAATAAGTGCTTCGAAGGTCCTCAAAAGGTGTTTGGATATTGCTGGAATTACGTAAAAAGTGCTTCGAAGGTCCTCCAAAGGTGTTTGGATGTTGTTGGCATTACGTAAAAAGTGCTTCGAAGGTCCTCCAAAGGTGTTTGGATGTTGCTGGAATTACGTAAAAAGTGCTTCGAAGGTCCTCCAAAGGTGTTTGGATGTTGTTGGAATTACGTAAAAAGTGCTTCGAAAGTCCTCCAAAGGTGTTTTGATGTTGTTGGAATTACGTTAACAGTGCTTCGAAGGTCCTCAAAAGGTGTTTGGATGTTTTTGGAATTACGTTAAAAATGCTTCGAAGGTCCTCCAAAGGCGTTTGTCTGTTGTTTGAATAACGTAAAAAGTGCTTCGAAGGTTTTCAAAACGTGTTTGGATGTTGTTGGAATTACGTAAAAAGTGCTTCGAAGGTTCTCAAAAGGTTTTTGGATGTTGTTGGAATTACGTTAAAAGTGCTTCGAAGGTCCTCCGAAGGTGTTTGGATGCTGTTGGATTTACGTAAAAAGTGCTTCAAAGGTCCTCCAAAGGTGTTTGGATGTTGCTGGAATTACGTAAAAAGTGCTTCGAAGGTCCTCCAAAGGTGTTTGGATGTTGCTGGAATTACGTAAAAAGTGCTTCGAAGGTCCTCCAAAGGTGTTTGGATGTTGTTGGAATTATGTAAAAAGTGCTTCGAAGGTCCTCCAAAGGTGTTTGGATGTTGTTGGAATTATGTAAAAAGTGCTTCGAAGGTCCTCCGAAGGTGTTTGGATGTTGTTGGAATTACGTAAAAAGTGCTTCGAAGGTCCTCCAAAGGTGTTTGGATAATGCTGGAATTACGTAAAAAGTGCTTCGAAGGTCCTCCAAAGGTATTTGGATGTTGTTGGAATTACGTAAAAAGTGCTTCGAAGGTCCTCAAAAGGTGTTTGGATGCTGTTGGAATTACGTGAAAAGTGCTTCGAAGGTCCTCCAAAGGTGTTTGGATATTGTTGGAATTACGTAAAAAGTGCTTCGAAGGTCCTCCAAAGGTGTTTGGATGTTGTTGGAATTACGTAAAAAGTGCTTCGAAGGTCCTCCGAAGGTGTTTGGATGTTGTTGGAATTAAGTTAAAAGTGCTTCGAAGGTCCTCCAAAGGTGTTTGGATATTGCTGGAATTACGTAAAAAGTGCTTCGAAGGTCCTCCAAAGGTGTTTGGATGTTGTTGGCATTACGTAAAAAGTGCTTCGAAGGTCCTCTAAAGATGTTTGGATGTTGCTGGAATTACGTAAAAAGTGCTTCGAAGGTCCTCCAAAGGTGTTTGGATGTTGTTGGAATTACGTGAAAAGTGCTTCGAAAGTCCTCCAAAGGTGTTTTGATGTTGTTGGAATTACGTTAACAGTGCTTCGAAGGTCCTCAAAAGGTGTTTGGATGTTTTTGGAATTACGTTAAAAATGCTTCGAAGGTCCTCCAAAGGCGTTTGTCTGTTGTTTGAATAACGTAAAAAGTGCTTCGAAGGTTTTCAAAACGTGTTTGGATGTTGTTGGAATTACGTAAAAAGTGCTTCGAAGGTTCTCAAAAGGTTTTTGGATGTTGTTGGAATTACGTTAAAAGTGCTTCGAAGGTCCTCCGAAGGTGTTTGGATGCTGTTGGATTTACGTAAAAAGTGCTTCAAAGGTCCTCCAAAGGTATTTGGATGTTGCTGGAATTACGTAAAAAGTGCTTCGAAGGTCCTCCGAAGGTGTTTGGATGTTGTTGGAATTACGTAAAAAGTGCTTCGAAGGTCCTCCAAAGGTGTTTGGATGTTGCTGGAATTACGTAAAAAGTGCTTCGAAGGTCCTCCAAAGGTATTTGGATGTTGTTGGAATTACGTAAAAAGTGCTTCGAAGGTCCTCAAAAGGTATTTGGATGTTGTTGGAATTACGTAAAAAGTGCTTCGAAGGTCCTCCAAAGGTGTTTGGATGTTGTTGGATTTACGTAAAAAGTGCTTCGAAGGTCCTCCGAAGGTGTTTGGATGTTGTTGGAATTACGTAAAAAGTGCTTCGAAGGTCCTCCAAAGGTGTTTGGATGTTGCTGGAATTACGTAAAAAGTGCTTCGAAGGTCCTCAAAAGGTGTTTGGATGTTGTTGGAATTACGTAAAAAGTGCTTCGAAGGTCCTCCAAAGGTGTTTGGATATTGTTGGAATTACGTAAAAAGTGCTTCGAAGGTCCTCCAAAGGTGTTTGGATGTTGTTGGAATTACGTAAAAAGTGCTTCGAAGGTCCTCCGAAGGTGTTTGGATGTTGTTGGAATTACGTAAAAAGTGCTTCGAAGGTCCTCCGAAGGTGTTTGGATGTTTTTGGAATTACGTTAAAAGTGCTTCGAAGGTCTTAAAAAGGTTTCTGGATGTTGTTGGAATTACGTAAAAAGTGCTTCGAAGGTCCTCCGAAGGTGTTTGGATGCTGTTGGATTTACGTAAAAAGTGCTTCAAAGGTCCTCATAAGGTATTTGGATGTTGTTGGAATAACGTAAAAAGTGCTTCGAAGGTCCTCCAAAGGTGTTTGGATGTTGCTGGAATTACGTAAAAAGTGCTTCGAGGTATTTGGATGTTGTTGGAATTACGTAAAAAGTGCTTCGAAGGTCCTCAAAAGGTGTTTGGATGCTGTTGGAATTACGTGAAAAGTGCTTCGAAGGTCCTCCAAAGGTGTTTGGATATTGTTGGAATTAAGTAAAAAGTGCTTCGAAGGTCCTCCAAAGGTGTTTGGATGTTGTTGGAATTACGTAAAAAGTGCTTCGAAGGTCCTCCGAAGGTGTTTGGATGTTGTTGGAATTAAGTTAAAAGTGCTTCGAAGGTCCTCCAAAGGTGTTTGGATGTTGTTGGAATTATGTAAAAATTGCTTCGAAGGTCCTCCAAAGGTGTTTGGATGTTGTTGGAATTACGTAAAAAGTGCTTCGAAGGTCCTACGAAGGTGTTTGGATGCTGTTGGAATTACGTAAAAAGTGCTTCGAAGGTCCTCCAAAGGTGTTTGGATGTTGTAGGAATTATGTAAAAATTGCTTCGAAGGTCCTCCAAAGGTGTTTGGATATTGTTGGAATTACGTAAAAAGTGCTTCGAAATTCCTCCAAAGGTGTTTTGATGTTGTTGGAATTACGTTAACAGTGCTTCGAAGGTCCTCAAAAGGTGTTTGGATGTTTTTGGAATTACGTTAAAAATGCTTCGAAGGTCCTCCAAAGGCGTTTGTCTGTTGTTTGAATAACGTAAAAAGTGCTTCGAAGGTTTTCAAAACGTGTTTGGATGTTGTTGGAATTACGTAAAAAGTGCTTCGAAGGTTCTCAAAAGGTTTTTGGATGTTGTTGGAATTACGTTAAAAGTGCTTCGAAGGTCCTCCGAAGGTGTTTGGATGCTGTTGGATTTACGTAAAAAGTGCTTCAAAGGTCCTCCAAAGGTGTTTGGATGTTGCTGGAATTACGTAAAAAGTGCTTCGAAGGTCCTCCGAAGGTGTTTGGATGTTGTTGGAATTACGTAAAAAGTGCTTCGAAGGTCCTCCAAAGGTGTTTGGATGTTGCTGGAATTACGTAAAAAGTGCTTCGAAGGTCCTCCAAAGGTATTTGGATGTTGTTGGAATTACGTAAAAAGTGCTTCGAAGGTCCTCAAAAGGTGTTTGGATGTTGTTGGAATTACGTGAAAAGTGCTTCGAAGGTCCTCCGAAGGTGTTTGGATGTTGTTGGATTTACGTAAAAAGTGCTTCGAAGGTCCTCCGAAGGTGTTTGGATGTTGTTGGAATTACGTAAAAAGTGCTTCGAAGGTCCTCCAAAGGTGTTTGGATGTTGCTGGAATTACGTGAAAAGTGCTTCGAAGGTCCTCCAAAGGTGTTTGGATGTTGTTGGAATTATGTAAAAATTGCTTCGAAGGTCCTCAAAAGGTGTTTGGATGTTGTTGGAATTACGTAAAAAGTGCTTCGAAGGTCCTCCAAAGGTGTTTGGATATTGTTGGAATTACGTAAAAAGTGCTTCGAAGGTCCTCCAAAGGTGTTTGGATGTTGTTGGAATTACGTAAAAAGTGCTTCGAAGGTCCTCCGAAGGTGTTTGGATGTTGTTGGAATTACGTAAAAAGTGCTTCGAAGGTCCTCCGAAGGTGTTTGGATGTTTTTGGAATTACGTTAAAAGTGCTTCGAAGGTCTTAAAAAGGTTTTTGGATGTTGTTGGAATTACGTTAAAAGTGCTTCGAAGGTCCTCCGAAGGTGTTTGGATGCTGTTGGATTTACGTAAAAAGTGCTTCAAAGGTCCTCCAAAGGTATTTGGATGTTGTTGGAATTACGTAAAAAGTGCTTCGAAGGTCCTCCAAAGGTGTTTGGATGTTGCTGGAATTACGTAAAAAGTGCTTCGAAGGTCCTCCAAAGGTATTTGGATGTTGTTGGAATTACGTAAAAAGTGCTTCGAAGGTCCTCAAAAGGTGTTTGGATGCTGTTGGAATTACGTGAAAAGTGCTTCGAAGGTCCTCCAAAGGTGTTTGGATATTGTTGAAATTACGTAAAAAGTGCTTCGAAGGTCCTCCAAAGGTGTTTGGATGTTGTTGGAATTACGTAAAAAGTGCTTCGAAGGTCCTCCGAAGGTGTTTGGATGTTGTTGGAATTAAGTTAAAAGTGCTTCGAAGGTCCTCCAAAGGTGTTTGGATGTTGTTGGAATTATGTAAAAATTGCTTCGAAGGTCCTCCAAAGGTGTTTGGATGTTGTTGGAATTACGTAAAAAGTGCTTCGAAGGTCCTCCAAAGGTGTTTGGATGCTGTTGGATTTACGTAAAAAGTGCTTCAAAGGTCCTCCAAAGGTGTTTGGAAGTTGTTGGAATTACGTAAAATTGCTTCGAAGGTCCTCCGAAGGTGTTTGGATGTTGTTGGAATTAAGTAATAAGTGCTTCGACGGTCCTCCGAAGGTGTTTCCATGTTGTTGGAAATACGTGAAAAGTGCTTCGAAGGTCCTCCAAAGGTGTGTGGATGTTGTTGGAATTACGTAAAAAGTGCTTCGACGGTCCTCCGAAGGTGTTTGGATGTTGTTGGATTTACGTAAAAAGTGCTTCGAAGGTCCTCCGAAGGTGTTTGTCTGTTGTTGGAATTACCTAAAAAGTGCTTCGAAGGTCCTCTAAAGGTGTTTGGATGTTGTTGGAATTACGTAAAAAGTGCTTCAAAGGTCCTCCAAAGGTGTTTGGATGTTGTTGGAATTACGTAAAAAGTGCTTCGAAGGTCCTCAAAAGGTGTTTGTATGTTGTTGGATTTACGCAAAAAGTGCTTCGAAGTTCCTAAAAAGGTGTTTGGATGTTGTTGGATTTACGTAAAAAGTGCTTCGAAGTTCCTCAAAAGGTGTTTGGATGTTGTTGGATTTACGTAAAAAGTGCTTCGAAGATCCTCCAAAGGTGTTTGGATGTTGTTGGAATTACGTAAAAAGTGCTTCGAAGTTCCTCTAAAGGTGTTTGGATGTTGTTGGATTTACGTAAAAAGTGCTTCGAAGGTCCTCCGAAGGTGTTTGTCTGTTGTTGGAATTACGTAAAAAGTGCTTCGAAGGTCCTCCGAAGGTGTTTGGATGTTGTTGGATTTACGTAAAAAGTGCTTCGAAGGTCCTCCGAAGGTGTTTGTCTGTTGTTGGAATTACGTAAAAAGTGCTTCGAAGATCCTCCGAAGGTGTTTGTCTGTTGTTGGAATTACGTAAAAAGTGCTTCGAAGGTCCTCTAAAGGTGTTTGGATGTTGTTGAAATTACGTAAAAAGTGCTTCGAAGGTCCTCTAAAGGTGTTTGGATGTTGTTGGAATTACGTAAAAAGTGCTTCGAAGGTCCTCCAAAGGTGTTTGGACGTTGTTGGATTTACGTAAAAAGTGCTTCGAAGTTCCTAAAAAGGTGTTTGGATGTTGTTGGATTTACGTAAAAAGTGCTTCGAAGATCCTCCGAAGGTGTTTGTCTGTTGTTGGAATTACGTAAAAAGTGCTTCGAAGGTCCTCCAAAGGTGTTTGGACGTTGTTGGATTTACGTAAAAAGTGCTTCGAAGTTCCTCAAAAGGTGTTTGGATGTTGTTGGATTTACGTAAAAAGTGCTTCGAAGGTCCTCCGAAGGTGTTTGTCTGTTGTTGGAATTACGTAAAAAGTGCTTCGAAGGTCCTCCGAAGGTGTTTGTCTGTTGTTGAAATTACGTAAAACGTGTTTCGAAGGTCCTCCGAAGGTGTTTGGATGCTGTTGGAATTATGTAAAAAGTGCTTCGAAGGTCCTCCGAAGGTGTTTGGATGTTGTTGGAATTACGTAAAAAGTGCTTCGAAGATCCTCTAAAGGTGTTTGAATGTTGTTGGATTTACGTAAAAAGTGCTTCGAAGGTCCTCCAAAGGTTTTTGGATGTTGTTGGAATTTCGTGAAAAGTGCTTCGAAGGTCCTCCGAAGGTGTTTGGATGTTGTTGGATTTACGTAAAAAGTGCTTCGAAGTTCCTCAAAAGGTGTTTGTATGTTGTTGGATTTACGTAAAAAGTGCTTCGAAGGTCCTCCGAAGGTGTTTGTCTGTTGTTGGAATTACGTAAAAAGTGCTTCGAAGGTCCTCCGAAGGTGTTTGGATGTTGTTGGATTTACGTAAAAAGTGCTTCGAAGTTCCTAAAAAGGTGTTTGGATGTTGTTGGATTTACGTAAAAAGTGCTTCGAAGTTCCTCAAAAGGTGTTTGGATGTTGTTGGATTTACGTCAAAAGTGCTTCGAAGGTCCTCCGAAGGTGTTTGTCTGTTGTTGGAATTACGTAAAAAGTGCTTCGAAGGTCCTCCGAAGGTGTTTGTCTGTTGTTGGAATTACGTAAAACGTGTTTCGAAGGTCCTCCGAAGGTGTTTGGATGCTGTTGGAATGATGTAAAAAGTGCTTCGAAGGTCCTCCGAAGGTGTTTGGATGTTGTTGGAATTACGTAAAAAGTGCTTCGAAGATCTTCCAAAGGTGTTTGGATGTTGTTGGATTTACGTAAAAAGTGCTTCGAAGGTCCTCCAAAGGTTTTTGGATGTTGTTGGAATTTCGTGCAAAGTGCTTCGAAGGTCCTCCGAAGGTGTTTGGATGTTGTTGGATTTACGTAAAAAGTGCTTCGAAGTTCCTCAAAAGGTGTTTGGATGTTGTTGGATTTACGTAAAAAGTGCTTCGAAGTTCCTCAAAAGGTGTTTGGATGTTGTTGGATTTACGTAAAAAGTGCTTCGAAGGTCCTCCGAAGGTGTTTGTCTGTTGTTGGAATTACGTAAAAAGTGCTTCGAAGGTCCTCCGAAGGTGTTTGGATGTTGTTGGATTTACGTAAAAATAGCTTCGAAGTTCCTAAAAAGGTGTTTGGATGTTGTTGGATTTACGTTAAAAGTGCTTCGAAGTTCCTCAAAAGGTGTTTGGATGTTGTTGGATTTACGTAAAAAGTGCTTCGAAGGTCCTCCGAAGGTGTTTGTCTGTTGTTGGAATTACGTAAAAAGTGCTTCGAAGGTCCTCCGAAGGTGTTTGGATGTTGTTGGAATTACGTAAAACGTGTTTCGAAGGTCCTCCGAAGGTGTTTGGATGCTGTTGGAATGATGTAAAAAGTGCTTCGAAGGTCCTCCGAAGGTGTTTGGATGTTGTTGGAATTACGTAAAAAGTGCTTCGAAGATCCTCTAAAGGTGTTTGGATGTTGTTGGATTTACGTAAAAAGTGCTTCGAAGATCCTCCGAAGGTGTTTGTCTGTTGTTGGAATTACGTAAAAAGTGCTTCGAAGGTCCTCCAAAGGTGTTTGGACGTTGTTGGATTTACGTAAAAAGTGCTTCGAAGTTCCTCAAAAGGTGTTTGGATGTTGTTGGATTTACGTAAAAAGTGCTTCGAAGGTCCTCCGAAGGTGTTTGTCTGTTGTTGGAATTACGTAAAAAGTGCTTCGAAGGTCCTCCGAAGGTGTTTGTCTGTTGTTGAAATTACGTAAAACGTGTTTCGAAGGTCCTCCGAAGGTGTTTGGATGCTGTTGGAATGATGTAAAAAGTGCTTCGAAGGTCCTCCGAAGGTGTTTGGATGTTGTTGGAATTACGTAAAAAGTGCTTCGAAGATCCTCTAAAGGTGTTTGAATGTTGTTGGATTTACGTAAAAAGTGCTTCGAAGGTCCTCCAAAGGTTTTTGGATGTTGTTGGAATTTCGTGCAAAGTGCTTCGAAGGTCCTCCGAAGGTGTTTGGATGTTGTTGGATTTACGTAAAAAGTGCTTCGAAGTTCCTCAAAAGGTGTTTGTATGTTGTTGGATTTACGTAAAAAGTGCTTCGAAGGTCCTCCGAAGGTGTTTGTCTGTTGTTGGAATTACGTAAAAAGTGCTTCGAAGGTCCTCCGAAGGTGTTTGGATGTTGTTGGATTTACGTAAAAAGTGCTTCGAAGTTCCTAAAAAGGTGTTTGGATGTTGTTGGATTTACGTAAAAAGTGCTTCGAAGTTCCTCAAAAGGTGTTTGGATGTTGTTGGATTTACGTAAAAAGTGCTTCGAAGGTCCTCCGAAGGTGTTTGTCTGTTGTTGGAATTACGTAAAAAGTGCTTCGAAGGTCCTCCGAAGGTGTTTGTCTGTTGTTGGAATTACGTAAAACGTGTTTCGAAGGTCCTCCGAAGGTGTTTGGATGCTGTTGGAATGATGTAAAAAGTGCTTCGAAGGTCCTCCGAAGGTGTTTGGATGTTGTTGGAATTACGTAAAAAGTGCTTCGAAGATCTTCCAAAGGTGTTTGGATGTTGTTGGATTTACGTAAAAAGTGCTTCGAAGGTCCTCCAAAGGTTTTTGGATGTTGTTGGAATTTCGTGCAAAGTGCTTCGAAGGTCCTCCGAAGGTGTTTGGATGTTGTTGGATTTACGTAAAAAGTGCTTCGAAGTTCCTCAAAAGGTGTTTGGATGTTGTTGGATTTACGTAAAAAGTGCTTCGAAGTTCCTCAAAAGGTGTTTGGATGTTGTTGGATTTACGTAAAAAGTGCTTCGAAGGTCCTCCGAAGGTGTTTGTCTGTTGTTGGAATTACGTAAAAAGTGCTTCGAAGGTCCTCCGAAGGTGTTTGGATGTTTTTGGAATTACGCAAAAAGTGCTTCGAAGGTCCTCCAAAGGTGTTTGGATGTTGTTGGAATTACGTAAAAAGTGCTTCGAAGATCCTCCAAAGGTGTTTGGATGTTGTTGGATTTACGTAAAAAGTGCTTCAAAGGTCCTCCAAAGGTTTTTGGATGTTGTTGGAATTTCGTGCAAAGTGCTTCGAAGGTCCTCCGAAGGTGTTTGGATGTTGTTGGATTTACGTAAAAAGTGCTTCGAAGTTCCTCAAAAGGTGTTTGGATGTTGTTGGATTTACTTAAAAAGTGCTTCGAAGGTCCTCCGAAGGTGTTTGTCTGTTGTTGGAATTACGTAAAAAGTGCTTCGAAGGTCCTCCGAAGGTGTTTGGATGTTTTTGGAATTACGCAAAAAGTGCTTCGAAGGTCCTCCAAAGGTGTTTGGATGTTGTTGGAATTACGTAAAAAGTGCTTCAAAGGTCCTCCGAAGGTGTTTGGATGTTTTTGGAATTACGTGAAAAGTGCTTCGAAGGTCCTCCGAAGGTGTTTGGATGTTTTTGGAATTACGTGAAAAGTGCTTCGAAGGTCCTCCGAAGGTGTTTGGATGTTGTTGGAACTACGTAAAAAAAGCTTCGAAGGTCCTCCGAACTTGTTTGGATGTTGTTGGAATTACGTAAAAAGTGCTTCGAAGGTCCTCCAAAGGTGTTTGGATGTTGTTGGAATTACGTAAAAAGTGCTTCGAAGGTCCCCCGAAGGTGTTTGGATGTTGTTGGAATTACGTAAAAAGTGATTCGAAGGTCCTCTAAAGGTGTTTGGATGTTGTTGGAATTACGTAAAAAGTGATTCGAAGGTCCTCTAAAGGAGTTTGGATGTTGTTGGAATTACGTAAAAAGTGCTTCGAAGGTCCTCTAAAGGTGTTTGGATGTTGTTGGAATTACGTAAAAAGTGCTTCGAAGGTCCTCAAAAGGTGTTGGTATGTTGTTGGATTTACGTGAAACGTGCTTCGAAGGTCCTCCGAAGGTGTTTGTCTGTTGTTGGAATTACGTAAAAAGTGCTTCGAAGGTCCTCCGAAGGTGTTTGGATGTTGTTGGATTTACGTAAAAAGTGCTTCGAAGGTCCTCCGAAGGTGTTTGTCTGTTGTTGGAATTACGTAAAAAGTGCTTCGAAGGTCTTCCAAAGGTGTTTGGATGTTGTTGGAATAACGTAAAAAGTGCTTCGAAGGTCCTCCAAAGGTTTTTAGATGTTGTTGGAATTTCGTGCAAAGTGCTTCGAAGGTCCTCCGAAGGTGTTTGGATGTTGTTGGATTTACGTAAAAAGTGCTTCGAAGTTCCTCAAAAGGTGTTTGGATGTTGTTGGATTTACGTAAAAAGTGCTTCGAAGGTCCTCCGAAGGTGTTTGTCTGTTGTTGGAATTACGTAAAAAGTGCTTCGAAGGTCCTCCGAAGGTGTTTGGATGTTGTTGGATTTACGTAAAAAGTGCATCGAAGTTCCTAAAAAGGTGTTTGGATGTTGTTGGATTTACGTAAAAAGTGCTTCGAAGGTCCTCCGAAGGTGTTTGTCTGTTGTTGGAATTACGTAAAAAGTGCTTCGAAGGTCCTCCAAAGGTGTTAGAATGTTGTTGGATCAACGTAAAAAGTGCTTCGAAGGTCTTCCAAAGGTGTTTGGATGTTGTTGGAATAACGTTAAAAGTGCTTCGAAGGTCCTCAAAAGGTGTTTGGATGTTGTTGGATTTACGTAAAAAGTGATTCGAAGGTCCTCTAAAGGTGTTTGGATGTTGTTGGAATTACGTGAAAAGTGCTTCGAAGGTCCTCCAAAGGTGTTTGGATGTTGTTGGAATTACGTAAAAAGTGATTCGAAGGTCCTCTAAAGGTGTTTGGATGTTGTTGGAATTACGTAAAAAGTGATTCGAAGGTCCTCTAAAGGTGTTTGGATGTTGTTGGATTTACGTAAAAAGTGCTTCGAAGGTCCTCCGGAGGTGTTTGTCTGTTGTTGGAATTACGTGAAAAGTGCTTCGAAGGTCCTCCGAAGGTGTTTGTCTGTTGTTGGAATTACGTTAAAAGTGCTTCGAAGGTCCTCCAAAGGTGTTTGAATGTTGTTGGAATAACGTAAAAAGTGCTTCGAAGGTCTTCCAAAGGTGTTTGGATGTTGTTGGAATAACGTTAAAAGTGCTTCGAAGGTCCTCAAAAGGTGTTTGGATGTTGTTGGATTTACGTAAAAAGTGATTCGAAGGTCCTCTAAAGGTGTTTGGATGTTGTTGGAATTACGTGAAAAGTGCTTCGAAGGTCCTCCAAAGGTGTTTGGATGTTGTTTGAATTACGTAAAAAGTGATTCGAAGGTCCTCTAAAGGTGTTTGGATGTTGTTGGAATTACGTAAAAAGTGATTCGAAGGTCCTCTAAAGGAGTTTGGATGTTGTTGGAATTACGTAAAAATTGCTTCGAAGGTCCTCCGTAGGTGTTTGGATGTTGTTGGATTTACGTGAAACGTGCTTCGAAGGTCCTCCGAAGGTGTTTGTCTGTTGTTGGAATTACGTAACAAGCGCTGCAAACCGAGCTCAGCAAAAAACAAGCTGCGTTTGTTTCAAAAATGGCTGACTACATCGACTTGCTCCCGTCAGAGAAAAAGCCTCGCCACCAGCAAATGCTGACACACTACGTGCAGTCAATGCGCTGTGCTATCAGCAGCGATACCCATTCAACTGCATCATCTGACAGGCAAGCAGAAACGTAAGTTTTTCGTTTTAATAAATTGAAGCTTTCATTGCGATGTGTTTTCGCACGTAAAGCAAAATTGGTTCGCTAAGGATAGAAATGTTTTGTACAATGAAGGCGTTCAGTAAAAACATTGAACAGTTCTTTAGCACGCTGGTGTGCAACTATGTTTTGAATGTTTCATTGCTTAGATTGACAAACATATTTTTTTTTATATTTTAAGGGTTACCAGTCCGGCACAGATGCTATATTCATCACATTTTCTTGAGCCACCACCAAGGTATTTTTTGAAAAAACGTTTTTGCGTCGAAAATGGTCCGTTACACAATACTAAACTATTTCTGCCTATTTCCAACAGCAATTTGCTTCAATTTTATAACCAGTTTCTCTATTTTGGTGATCCGATGGAGTGCACAAAAACCTTCGAGGGGCTGTCAAGACGACTAAAGAGCATCATTGAAACAGTGAAGAATAACCCGCAAGATTTTTTCCTGCACGAGGCGCCACAATATATTGAAAGCCTATCTAATCATGCAAGAAATGAATACATACGCCTTTTGAAAGAAACACTTATTCACGAAAAGAGTGGCAAGGAACGGTAAGAGAAGTTGTTTGGTCCAGATGCTGATGTATATTTTTTAAACACTACTTCTTTTTACTAACTCATTCGTAATAGGCCTGGGGCGACGTTTTAAGGAAAAAAAACTCCAAACAGCGGTAGGTTGCGGGAACCCACCCTTCCACCAAGGTAAGAATGCCACAACAACGTGTACTTTTATATGTCGTCAAGTGCAAAACCAAATCATTCCCAAATTGTATTTCACAGAACATCGCTTGAGTTTTTTGCACGATTCATTTACACTGGGAAAGCAAGCAGTCTGCGTGAGTCATTTAAAAAGCTTTCAAATGCCTCAAAGCAAATCATCGCAAGAAATAGGAAAGACATGCAGCAACAATACTTCGCCGAACTTAAACAATTTTTGAAAACGCTTCCAAAGCAGAAAGCGAAGGTTTATCTAAGATACGTGCAGCTGAAGGCCAAGGGGAAAATTGACTCGTAGTCTTTGTTGCTCAAAAGGTTTGTAAATAGGTCTTTGTTATTTTTTTTTCATAATCAAATTCGATTGAAATACCATATGCAATTCTCATAATCGTTATTTTTTTAATGATTTTAGAAATGTTGGAGTAAAGCTGATTAAAGACGATCCGTCCGCATCACCTGATCGTTGAGTTCCTTAAAAATAAGAAATCGAGGAATGCCGCACTTTGGGTGTTTAACATTATTTTTAAAAGACCATTTTTTCACCATTTCTTTGTATTCAATAATAATCATTCAAAATTCCGCGTTTCATCCCTATTTTAGTTGAATTTTTAATAAGGCTTCAATATTTTAAAATGTGAGAAGTTTATACTGGTAAAATGACATTTGATTATTAACATAAAAAAAATGCAAAAGAAAATTTGTTGAAATCGAAACAAAGATCCTTTATTATTTAAGAAATCCGAAACTCACTCAAACCCTTAAGTTTGAATAAGCTAACTTGAAAGAACACGACGATATTTTTTGATGACCACAAAATTGCGGGGGGTAAGAGGGATCGGAGGGAAAAATGAAAAATAAGCAAATTGTATCACCTCGTCACGATAACTGGTAACGCGGAGACGATATTCGGGGACATGGCCAAAAGGCAAGGTTAATATGCATGGTGAGCAAAAGGCGAGGTAAATATGCATGGTAAACTGCCTTCTGCCCAAAAACTCACTTTTTCGTACGAGCTAGCAGAAAGCATTGTTCGGCACGAATGTTTATCGCAACAAGGACTATCTTTCGTCCATATACGGCATTTCGATCCGAGGTACGCAAAAGGGCGATATGGCCGATACACGTTTGAGACAAAAAGTGTGCACAAAATGCGCCACCGCGTGTAATTCCCTTAACGGCATGGCAAGCACCGTTTTGGCAAGTACTTATTATGTTGGAACTTTGATCCGAACACTTGGAAGCGCTAACTGGCAACGCAGAGAGGAAATTCGGGGATTTGGCCAAAAGGCAAGGTTAATATGCATGGTGAGCAAAAGGCGAGGTAAATATGCATGGTAAACTGCCTTTTGCCCAAAAACTCACTTTTCCGTACGAGCTAGCGGAAAGCAATGTTTTGCACGAATGTTCATCGCCACGAGGTATATCTTTCGTCCAAACATGGCATTTTGATCTGAGGTACACAAAAGGGCGATATGGCCAGTACACCTTTGTGACAATAAGTGTGCACAAAATGCGCCACCAAGTGTAATTCCCTTAACGGCATGGCAAGCACCGTTTTGGCAAGTACTTATCATGTTGGAACTTTGCTTTGGACACTTGAAAGCGCTTACTGGTAACGCGGAGACGATATTCGGGGATTTGGGCAAAAGGCAAGGTAAATATGCATGGTGAGCAAAAGGCGAGGTAAATATGCATGGTAAACTGCCTTTTGACCAAAAACTCACTTTTCCGTACGAGCTAGCGGAAAGCAATGTTCAGCACGAATGTTTATCGCTAGGAGGCCTATCTTTCGTCCATACATGGCATTTCGATCCGAGGTACGCTAAAGGGCGATATGGCCGATACACGTGTGTGACAAAAAGTGTGCACAAAATGCGCCAACGCGTGTAATTCCCGGAACGGCATGGCAAGCACCGTTTTGGCAAGTACTTATCATGTTGGAACTTTGCTTTGAACACTTGGAAGCGCTAACTGGTAACGCGGAGACGATATTCGGGGATTTGGGCATAAGGCAAGGTTTATATGCATGGTGAGCAAAAGGCGAGGTAAATATGCATGGTAAACTGCCTTTTGCCCAAAAACTCGCTTTTCCGTACGAGCTAGCGGAAAGCAATGTTCGACACGAATGTTTATCGCTACAAGGCCTATCTTTCGTCCATACATGGCATTTCGATCCGAGGTACGCAAAAGGGCGATATGGCCGATACACGTATGTGACAAAAAGTGTGCACAAAATGCGCCACCGCGTGTAATTCCCTTAACGGCATGGCAAGCACCGTTTTGGCAAGTACTTATCATGTTGGAACTTTGCTTTGGACACTTGCAAGCGCTAACTGGTAACGCGGAGACGATATTCGGGGATTTGGCCAAAAGGCAAGGTTAATATGCATGGTGAGCAAAAGGCGAGGTAAATATGCATGGTAAACTGCCTTTTGCCCAAAAACTCACTTTTCCGTACGATCTAGCGGAAAGCAATGTTGGGCACGAATGTTGATCGCCTCAAGGCCTATCTTTCGTCCATATACGGCACTTCGATCTGAGGTACGCAAAAGGGCGATATGGCCGATACACGTATGTGACAAAAAAAGTGCACAAAATGCGCCTATCCCGACACGTGACCAAAATCACCCTTGAATCACGAATAGCGGCCAGGTGGTATAAGATAGCGGCTTATCGTAGAATATTTTAAAGTTGGGCGGGCGGAGACGTATCTTTTATTTCTTGGGTACAACCCGGTCAGAGGGCTGCAAGTCGGTCATATGGTTGGTTGAAGATTTGGATCGACCACTTTTGTATCAAGGTGAGGTACCTTTCATGAATTATTGCTCAGCCTGCATGGCACTGAGCGACAAGTGAGTCAATAATTTTTAATGGTCTTGAATGGTACTGATTAGTGAAAATGAAAATAAAATTTTGGCATGTAGCTGTGCGAAGCTATTAGGCAAAGTTGGAGGAGCTTGGGTACCAAGTCGCTGGAAATGGCGCTTGGACCGAGAATACCATCGAGGCAGTATGAGACAGAAACCTAGAAGTGAATATTTTAAGGTTTGTCGTGGCATAATAAACAAAAAAGTAAGGGGGGCCAAGGCGGTTGCTTGCCTCCAAAGTGGAGTTATCGGTGATTCATGGTATGCACCCAAGTAAGGTCAAAACAGCTTAAGGTACCTCTCATGTCGGAAAATTCGTGGAAATTTTTTTCACGATTTTGCGGTCGTGTGGGATGTCAAACGACGCAGTAGAATACAAGAAAAATTTCGGTGCAAACTGCGAACAAATCAGTGGAAAATTAACCAAACGGCGAGTGAAAAACGTTTTGCTAGCTTGTCATTCTAAAAAATTCTAGGAAAAGTTTTTCATGATTTAACGGTCTTGTGAGTTTGCAAAAGACGCGGAAAAATATAACAAAATTTTTGGCGCAAACCGCAAGTGGATCGAAGCAAAACTGACGAAGCAATGAGTGAAAAACTTTAGTACCAGAAAAATTAAATTTTCTGTCAATGGGGATATAATTAAATTTCTGTCAATGGGGATAAAAGAAATTTTCTGTCCCAACAAGCAGTTTTTCGGCCCAAGATTAAAAAAAAGGTTGGTGGTAACGGTGTTTTGAGCCCAGATGATGCCAAGGTTACCCCCGTGGGTAGTGCAGGACCCCTGCCACGACCACCTCCTTTCCTCCTCAACCCAGCCCCTCACCATCGCACCGTTGAGATGGCAAAAGGGAAGGGCAAGGTTAATATGCATGGTGAGCAAAAGGCGAGGTAAATATGCATGTTAAACTGCCGTATACCCCAAAACTCACTTTTCCGTACGCCGTTGGTGTTAGTAAACGAAGCATTAAAAGAGGGGGATATGGCCGGGACCTAGTTTAACCAACGGTTTATTTTTCTCCGAATTTAAGTAGGCTAAAGTATTCGCCAAGCACACCACAACCGGTATGCTTCCGTACCGAATCAGTTTTTCCTGGACGGTCAAAGCCCCCAATGTGTTAACGGCGACGCGCAAATCATGGTAACGGTTCTTTTTCCGCCGAATTCCAGCCACGCGACGTGTGCACCGAGCAACCCTGACCTTGATAGAACCAATTCGATAATTCACGGTCAGTCTGCTTAGTTCGTTCTTCGCTTCTGCACTCATACTCTACGGTAAACATTTTTTTCCCATGAACTTAAGACGGTCATATTGGTCGTTGACCGTTCGTGGCGAGAACTTGGCCATATGGCAAGGTAAATATGCATGGTAAACTGCCTTTTGCCCAAAAACTCACTTTTCGGTATGAGGTAGCGGAAAGCATTGTTCGGCACGAATGTTTATCGCCACTAGGCCTACCTTTCGTTCATATACGGCATTTCGATCCGAGGTACGCAAAAGGGCGATATGGCCGATACACGTATGTGACAAAAAGTGTGCACAAAATGCGCCACCAAGTGTAATTCCCTTAACGGCATGGCAAGCACCGTTTTGGCAAGTACTTATCATGTTGGAACTTTGCTCCGAACACTTGGAAGCGCTAACTGGTAACGCGGAGACGATATTGGAAGATTTGGGCAAAAGGCAAGGTTAATATGCATGGTGAGCAAAAGGCGAGGTAAATATGCATGGTAAACTGCCTTTTGCCCAAAAACTCACTTTTCCGTACGAGCTAACGGAAAGAAATGTTCGGCACGAATGTTATTCGCTCCAAGGCCTACCTTTCGTCAATATACGGCATTTCGATCCGAGGTACGCAAAAGGGCGATATGGCCGATACACGTATGTGACAAAAAGTGTGCACAAAATGCGCCACGAAGTGTAATTCCCTTAACGGCATGGCAAGCACCGTTTTGGCAAGCACTTATCATGTTGGAACTTTGATCCGAACACTTACAAGCACTAACTGGTAACGCGAAGCCGATATTCGGGGATTTGGCCAGAAGGCAAGGTTAATATGCATGGTGAGCAAAAGGCGAGGTAAATATGCATTGTAAACTGCCTTATACCCAAAAACTCACTTTTCCGTACGAGCTAGCGGAAAGCATTGTTCGGCATGAATGTTTATCGCAACAAGGACTATCTTTCGTCCATACACGGCATTTCGATCCGAGGTACGCAAAAGGGCGATATGGCCGATACACGTATGTGACAAAAAGTGTGCACAAAATGCGCCACCAAGTGTTATTCCCTTAACGGCATGGCAAGCACTGTTTTGGCAAGTACTTATCATGTTGGAACTTTGCTTTGGACACTTGGAAGCGCTTACTGGTAACGCGGAGACGATATTCGGGGATTTGGGCAAAAGGCAAGGTTAATATGCATGGTGAGCAAAAGGCGAGGTAAATATGCATGGTAAACTGCCTTCTGCCCAAGAACTCACTTTTCCGTACGAGCTAGCGGAAAGCAATGTTGGGCACGAATGTTTATCGCTACATGGCCTATCTTTCGTCCATATACGGCATTTCGATCCGAGGTACGCAAAAGGGCGATATGGCCGATACACGTATGTGACAAAAAGTGTGCACAAAATGCGCCACCAAGTGTAATTTCCTTAACGGCATGCCAAGCACTGTTTTGGCAAGTACTTATCATGTTGGAACTTTGCTTTGGGCACTTGGAAGTGCTAACTGGTAATGCGGAGACGATATTCGGGGATTTGGGCAAAAGGCAAGGTTAATATGCATGGTGAGCAAAAGGCGAGGTAAATATGCATGGTAAACTGCCTTTTGCCCAAAAACTCACTTTTCCGTACGAGCTAGCGGAAAGCAATGTTCTGAACGAATGTTTACCGCCACGCGGCCTATCTTTCGTCCGTACATGGCATTTCGATCCGAGGTACGCAAAAGGGCGATATGGCCGATACACGTATGTGACAAAAAGTGTGCACAAAATGCGCCACCAAGTGTAATTCCCTTAACGGCATGCCAAGCACCGTTTTGGCAAGTACTTATCATGTTGGAACTTTGATCCAAACACTTGGCAGCGCTTACTGGTAACGCGGAGACGATATTGGGGGATTTGGGCAAAAGGCAAGGTTAATATGCATGGTGAGCAAAAGGCGAGGTAAATATGCATGGTAAACTGCCTTTTGCCCAAAAACTTACTTTTCCGTACGAGCTAGCGGAAAGCAATGTTCGGCACGAATGTTCATTGACACAAGGCCTATCTTTCGTCTCTACTCGGCATTTCGATCCGAGGTACGAAAAAGGGCGATATGGCCGATACACGTATGTGACAAAAAGTGTGCACAAAATGCGCCACCGCGTGTAATTCCCTTAACGGCATGGCAAGCACTGTTTTAGCAAGTACTAATCATGTTGGAACTTTGATGCGAACACTTGTAAGCGCTAACTGGTAACGCGGAGACGATATTGGGGGATTTGGGCAAAAGGCAAGGTTAATATGCATGGTGAGCAAAAGGCGAGGTAAATATGCATGGTAAACTGCCTTATACCCAAAAACTCACTTTTTCGTACGAGCTAGCGGAAAGCAATGTTCGGCACGAATGTTTATCGCTACAAGGCCTATCTTTTGTTCAAATACGGCATTTCGATCCGAGGTACGCAAAAGGGCGATATGGCCGATAAACGTATGTGATAAAAAGTGTGCACAAAATGCGCCACCAAGTGTAATTCCCGGACCGGCATGGCAAGCACCGTTTTGGCAAGTACTTATCATGTTGGAACTTTGCTTTGGACACTTGCACGCGCAAACTGGTAACGCAGAGACGATATTCGAGGATTTCGGTAAAAGGCAAGGTTAATATGCATGGTAAGCAAAAGGCGAGGTAAATATGCATGGTAAACTGCCTCTTGCCCTAAATCTCACTTTTCCGTACGAGCTAGCGGAAAGCAATGTTCGGCACGAATGTTCATCGCAACAAGGCCTATCTTTCGTCCATAAACGGCATTTCGATCCGAGGTACGCGAAAGGGCGATATGGCCGATAAACGGATGTGACAAAAAGTGTGCACAAAATGCGCCACCGCGTGTAATTCCCGGAACGGCATGGCAGTGACCGTTTTGGCAAGTACTTATCATGTTGGAACAGTGCTTTGGACACTTGGAAGCGCTAACTGGTAACGCGGAGACGATATTCGGGGATTTGGCCAACAGGCAAGGTTAATATGCATGGTGAGCAAAAGGCGAGGTAAATATGCATGGTAAAATATACGTCAGCTGCACCTTCCGGTCGACCCGGAGTCTCGGAGTCGTTGGAATCGAGAGTACGACCCGGAGCGCTCCGGGTCGGTTACGGATCGCTCCGACCCGATAGGTTCGGGTCGACCCGCTCATCACTAACCTTGAGCTGTTTTGGCCATACTGCGGTGCACACCATGAATCACCGATAACTCAACTTTGTAGGCCAGCTACCGCCTTGACCCTGCGAATTTTTTGTTGGACATATCACGTACTGATTATAAATGTTCTACGTCAGCTTGCTATCATTTCTTCAACTTGCCGGTATTCTTGGTCAAAGTCCCATTCCATTAGTGCAATTCATTAGTGCAAAAAGCAACTTTCGGGACGAATGTTGTTCTTTCAGGTTTTCGGCTTAGTTGTAGATCGTGACGAGGTGAGACTATTTGCTTATTATTCATTTTTCCCTCCGATCCCTCTTACCCCCCGCAAATCGTCCAACAAAGTGCACTTTGTGCGACTTAGTTCCCAAATTTTGTGGTCATCAACCAATATCTTCGTGTTCTTTCAAGTTAGCTTATTCAAACTTAAGGCTTTGAATGAGTTTCGGATTTCTTAAATAATAAAGGATATTTGTTTCGATTGCATCAAATTTTTTTTTGCATTTTTTTAAGTTCATAATCAATTGTCATTTTAACAGTATAAACTTCTCACATTTTAAAATTGAAGCCTTATTAAAAATTCAACTGATAAAGGGGTGAAGCTGGGAATTTTGAATTCAAATTATTGAATGAAAAAGAAATGGTAAGAAATGGTCTTTAAGAATTAATGTTAAAAAACCCAAAGTGCGGCATTCCACGTTTTCGAATTATTAAGGAAATCCGCGATCGCCGCTTTTCACTCGCAGGAATAGTTTGCGTATGCATATTTACCTTGCCTTTCCCCCTTGCCAACTCAACGGTGCGTGGGTGAGGAGGTGGGTTGGGGAGGAAGGGAGGTGGTCGTGGCCAGGGTCCTGCACAACCCACGGGGGATACCTGGGCACCAGCTGGGCCCAAAACACCGTTACCACCAACGTTCCCTTAATCTTGGGCCGAAAAACTGCTTGTTGGGACAGAATTTTAAATTGTTCCCCATTGACAGGAATTAAATTTTATCCCCATTGACAGAAAAATTAATTTTTCTGGTACTAAAGTATTTCACTCATTGTTTCGTTTGCTTTGCTTCGATCCACTTGCGGTTTGCGCCAAAAATTTTGTTATATTTTTCCACGTCTTTTGCAAACTCACAAGACCGTAAAATCTTGAAAAACTTTTCCTAGAACTTTCCGACTGACAAGTTATCAAAAAGTTTTTCTCTCGCCGTTTGGTCAATTTTCCACCGATTTGTTCGCAGTTTGCACCGAAATTTTCTTGTTTTCTTCAGCGTTGTTTGTCATCTCACACGACCACAAAATTTTGAAAAAAGTTTCCACGAATATTCCGACATAAGAGGTACCTTAAGCTGTTTTGACCTTACTTGGGTGCATACCATGAATCACCGATAACTCCACTTTGGAGGCAAGCTACCACCTTGACCCTGCGTATTTTTTTATTGGGCATATCACGCACTAATTATAAATGTTCTACGTCAACTTGGTATCTCTTCTTCAACTTGCCGGTATTCTTGGTCAAAGTCCCATTTCATTAGTTTAAGGACGCATTTTGCTCTATGTTTCACTAATAGCTTCGCGCCTGGACTTGCTGATTTTTTGCTCACATTTTTCCTTAATTGTCCCATTCAAGACTTTTCTAATTCTTTTCCTTTTTTGTCGCTCAGACGCAAACCGTCCGAGTTATAATTCATGAAAGGTACCTAACCTTGGTACACCAAGTGTACGCCAAGAACGATCATCAGGCCATATGACCAACTTGCAGCCCTCTGACCAGGTTGTCCCCATGTAATAAGTGTTTCGTATACGCCCATCTAATTTTAAAATAGTTTTCGCTTAACAACTATCTCATAGCACCTGGGCGGTATTCGTGGTTCAAGTATGATTTTGGCAAGTGCCGGCCAAGGCGCATTTTGTGCACTTTTTTAGTCACAAACGTGTATCGGCCATATCGCCCTTTTGCGTACCTCGGATCGAAATGCCGTATATGGACGAAAGATAGGCTATGTAAAGATAAACATTCGTGCTGATTATTGCTTTCCGCTAGCTCGTACGGAAAAGTGAGTTTTCGTTCAAAAGGCAGTTTAACATGTATATTTACCTTGCCTTTTGCTCACCATGCATATTAACCTTGCCTTTTGGCCAAATCCCCGAATATCGTCTCCGCGTTACGAGTTAACGCTTCCAAGTGTCCAAAGCAAAGTTCCAACATGATAAGTACTTGCCAAAACGGTGCTTGCCATGCCGTTAAGGGAATTACACTTGGTGGCGCATTTTGTGCACACTTTTTGTCACATACGTGTATCGGCCATATCGCCCTTTTGCGTACCTCGGATCGAAATGCCATGTATGGACGAAAGATAGGCCTCATGGCGATGAGCATTCGTGTCGAACATTGCTTTCCGCTAGCTCGTATGCAAAAGTGAGTTCTTGGGCAAAAGGCAGTTTACCATGCATATTTACCTCGCCTTTTGCTCACCATGCATATTAACCTTGCCTTTTGCCCAAATCCCCGAATATCGTCTCCGCGTTACCAGTTAGCGCTTCCAAGTGTCCAAACGAAAGTTCCAACATGATAAGTACTTGCCAAAACGGTGCTTGCCATGCCGTTAAGGGAATTACACGCGTTGGCGCATTTTGTGCACACTTTTTGTCACATGAGTGTATCGGCCATATCACCCTTTTGCGTACCTCGGATCGAAATACCGTATATGGACGAAAGATAGGCCATGTAGCGATAAACATTCGTGCCGAACATTGCTTTCCGCTAACTCGTACGGAAAAGTGAGTTTTTTGGTATACGGCAGTTTACCATGCATATTTACCTCGCCTTTTGCTCACCATGCATATTAACCTTGCCTTTTGCCCAAATCCCCGAATATCGTCTCCGCGTTACCAGTTAGCGCTTCCAAGTGTTCGAACCAAAGTTCCAACATGATAAGTACTTGCCAAAACGGTGCTGGCCATGCCGTTAAGGGAATTACACTTGGTGGCGCATTTTGTGCACACTTTTTGTCACATACGTGTATCGGCCATATCGCCCTTTTGCGTACCTCGGATCGAAATGCCGTATATCGACGAAAGATAGGCCATGTAGCGATAAACATTCGTGCCGAACATTGCTTTCCGCTAGCTCGTACGAAAAAGTGAGTTTTTTGGCAAAAGGCAGTTTACCATGCATATTTACTTCGCCTTTTGCTCACCATGCATATTTACCTTGCCTTTTGCCCAAATCCCCGAATATCGTCTCCGCGTTACCAGTTAACGCTTCCAAGTGTCCAAGGCAAAGTTCCAACATGATAAGTACTTGCCAAAACAGTGCTTGCCATGCCGTTAAGGGAATTACACGCCATGGCGCATTTTGTGCAGACTTTTTGTCACATACGTGTATCGGCCATATCGCCCTTTTGCGTACCTCGGATCGAAATGCCGTATATGAACGAAAGATAGGACTCGTAAAAATTAACATTCGTGTCGAACATCGCTTTCCACTAGCTCGTACGGAAAAGTGAGTTTTTATGCAAAAGGCAGTTTACCATGCATATTTACCTCGCCTTTTGCTCACCATGCATATTAACCTTGCCTTTTGGCCAAATCCCCGAATATCGTCTCCGCGTTACCAGTTAGCGCTTCCAAGTGTTCGAATCAAAGTTCCAACATGATAAGTACTTGCCAAAACGGTGCTTGCCATGCCGTTAAGGGAATTACACTTGGTGGCGCATTTTGTGCACACTTTTTGTCACATACGTGTATCGGCCATATCGCCCTTTTGCGTACCTCGGATCGAAATGCCGTATATGGACGAAAGATAGGCCATGTAGCGATAAACATTCGTGCCCAACATTGCTTTCCGCTAGCTCGTACGGAAAAGTGAGTTCTTGGGCAGAAGGCAGTTTACCATGCATATTTACATTGCCTTTTGCTCACCATGCATATTAACCTTGCCTTTTGCCCAAATCCCCGAATATCGTCTCCGCGTTACCAGTTAGCGCTTCCAAGTGTTCGGATCAAATTTCCAACATGATAAGTACTTGCCAAAACGGTGCTTGCCATGCCGTTAAGGGAATTACACGCGGTGGCGCATTTTGTGCACACTTTTTGTCACATACGTGTATCGGCCATATCGCCCTTTTGCGTACCTCGGATCGAAATGCCGAGAAAAGACGAAAGATAGGCCTCGTGGTGATAAACATTCGTGTCGATCATTGCTTTCCGCTAGCTCGTACGGAAAAGTGAGTTTTTGGGCAAAAGGCAGTTTACCATGCATATTTACCTTGCCTTTTGCTCACCATGCATATTAACCTTGCCTTTTGCCCAAATCCCCGAATATCGTCTCCGCGTTACCAGTTATCGCTTGCAAGTGTTCGAACCAAAGTTCCAACATGATAAATACTTGCCAAAACAGTGCTTGCCATGCCGTTAAGGGAATTACACTTGGTGGCGCATTTTGTGCACACTTTTTGTCACATACGTGTATCGGCCATATCGCCCCTTTGAGTACCTCGTATCGAAATGCCTTACATGGACGAAAGATAGGCCTTGTGACGATAAACATTCGTACCGAACATTGCTTTCCGCTAGCTCGTACGAAAAAGTGAGTTTTTGGGCCAAAGGCAGTTCACCATGCATATTTACCTCGCCTTTTGCTCACCATGCATATTAACCTTGCCTTTGGCCCAAATCCCCGAATATCATCTCCGCGTTACCAGTTAGCGCTTCCAAGTGTTTGGATCAAAGTTCCAACATGATAAGTACTTGCCAAAACGGTGCTTGCCATGCCGTTAAGGGAATTACACTTGGTGGCGCATTTTGTGCACACTTTTTGTCACATACGTGAATCGGCCATATCGCCCTTTTGCGTACCTCGAATCGAAATGCCGTAAATGGACGAAAGATAGGCCATGTAGCGATAAACATTCGTGCCAAACATTGCTTTCCGCTAGCTCGTACGGAAAAGTGAGTTTTTGGGCAAAAGGCAGTTTACCATGCATATTTTCCTCGCCTTTTGCTCACCATGCATATTAACCTTGACTTTTTGCCAAATCCCCGAATATCGTCTCCGCGTTACCAGTTAGCGGTTCCAAGTGTTCGGATCAAAGTTCCAACATAATAAGTACTTGCCAAAACGGTGTTTACCATGCCGGTCTGGAAATTACACTTGGTGGCGCATTTTGTGCACACTTTTTGTCACATACGTGTATCGGCCATATCGCCCTTTTGCGTACCTCGGATCGAAATGCCGTATAAAGACGAAAGATAGGCCATGTAGCGATAAACATTCGTGCCGACATTGCTTTCCGCTAGCTCGTACGGAAAAGTGAGTTCTTGGGCAGAAGGCAGTTTACCATGCATATTTACCTCGCCTTTTGCTCACCATGCATATTAACCTTGCCTTTTGGCCCAAATCCCCGAATATCGTCTCCGCGTTACCAGTTAGCGCTTCCAAGTGTTCGAATCAAAGTTCCAACATGATAAGTACTTGCCAAAACGGTGCTTGCCATGCCGTTAAGGGAATTACACTTGGTGGCGCATTTTGTGCACACTTATTGTCACATACGTGTATCGGCCATATCGCCCTTTTGCGTACCTCGGATCGAAATGCCGTATATGGACGAAAAATAGGCATTGTAGCGATAAACATTAGTGCCGAACAGTAGGAGAGGTGTGGCTCAAGCCATGTTTTTGTTCAAATTGCTGACTGGTGAAATTGATGCACCATATATTTTGAGTCAATGTCCTGTTCGTGTTCCTGTTTATTCTACGCGTAATAATGAGTTCCTATATGTGAATCCTACTACAACGAGGTACGCTGAAAATGCCCCGATACTCGCAATGTGTCGTTCTGTGAATAAGTTTAGCAATCGAATAGATTTTAACCGAACCTCTGTTACTGTTAAGGAATCACTTGTCCAATGTTGGCATAGTAATTAGTTATAAATGTTAACTGAAGATTGTTTTGTAAACTATTTGTTAAAACAGACGATTCATTGGGGTAATTCACCTGTTGAATCTTGAATAAAGAATAATAATAATTTTAATTGCTTTCCGCTAGCTCGTACGGAAAAGTGAGTTTTTGGGCTAAAGGCAGTTTACCATGCATATTAACCTTGCCTTTTGCTCACCATGCATATTAACCTTGAATTTTGCCCAAATCCCCGATTATCGTCTCTGCGTTAGCAGTTAGCGCTTCCAGATGTCCCAAGCAAAGTTCCAACATGATAAGTACTTGTCAAAACGGTGCTTGCCATGCCGGTCTAGGAATTACACTTGGTGGCGCATTTTGTGCACACTTTTTGTCAAATAGGTTAATCGGCCATATCGCCCTTTAGCGTACCTCGTATCGAAATGCCGTATATGGACGAAAGATAGGCCTCGTAAAGATAAATATTCGTGCCGAATGTTGCTTTACGCTAGCTCGTACGGAAAAGTGAGTTTTGGGGCAGAAGGCAGTTTACCATACATATTTACCTCGCCTTTTGCTTACCATGCATATTAACCTTGCCTTTTGCCCAAATCCCCGAGTATCGCTTCCGCGTTACCAGTTAGCGCTTCCAAGTGTTCGGATCAAAGTTCCTATATGATAAGTACTTGCCAAAACGGTGCTTGCCATGCCGGTCCGGGAATTACACTTGGTGGCGCATTTTGTGCACACTTTTTGTCACATACGTGTATGGGCCATATCGCCCTTTTGCGAAACTCGGATCGAAATGCCAAGTATGGACGAAAGATAGGCCTCGAGGCGATTAACATTCGTGCCGAACATTGCTTTCCACTAGCTCGTACGGAAAAGTGAGTTTTTGGGTATACGGCAGTTTAAAATGCATATTTACCTCGCCTTTTGCTCACCATGCATATTAACCTTGCCTTTTGGCCAAATCCCCGAATATCGTCTCCGCGTTACCAGTTAGCGCTTCCAAGTGTCCAAAGCACTGTTCCAACATGATAAGTACTTGCCAAAACGGTCACTGCCATGCCGTTCCGGGAATTACACGCGGTGGCGCATTTTGTTCACACTTTTTGTCACATACGTGTATCGGCCATAACGCCCTTTTGCGTACCTCGGATCGAAATGCAGTATATGGACGAAAGATAGGCCTTGTTGCGATGAACATTCGTGCCCAACATTGCTTTCCGCTAGCTCGTACGGAAAAGTGAGATTTAGGGCAAGAGGCAGTTTACCATGCATATTTACCTCGCCTTTTGCTCACCATGCATATTAACCTTGCCTTCTGGCCAAATCCCCGAATATCGGCTTCGCGTTACCAGTTAGAGCTTGTAAGTGTTCGGATCAAAGTTCCAACATGATAAGTACTTGCCAAAACGGTGCTTGCCGTGCCGTTAAGGGAATTACACGCGGTGGCGCATTTTGTGCACACTTTTTGTCACATACGTGTATCGGCCATATCGCCCTTTTGCGTACCTCGGATCGAAATGCCGTATATGGACGAAAGATAGGCCTTGTAGCGATTAACATTCGTGCCGAACATTGCTTTCCGCTAGCTCGTACGGAAAAGTGAGTTTTTTGGGAAGAGGCAGTTTACCATGCATATTTACCTCGCCTTTTGCTCACCATGCATATTAACCTTGCCTTTTGCCCAAATCCCCGAATATCGTCTCCGCGTTACCAGTTAGCGCTTCAAAGTGTTCGGATCAAAGTTCTTACATGATAAGTTCTTGCCAAAACAGTGCTTGCCATGCCGTTAAGGGAATTACACGCGGTGGCGCATTTTGTGCACACTTTTTGTCACATACGTGTATCGGCCATATCGCCCTTTTGCGTACCTCGGATCGAAATGCCTTATATGAACGAAAGATAGGCCTTGTAGCGATTAACATTCGTGCCGAACATTGCTTTCCGCTAGCTCGTACGGAAAAGTGAGATTTAGGGCAAGAGGCAGTTTACCATGCATATTTACCTCGCCTTTTGCTCACCATGCATATTAACCTTGCCTTCTGGCCAAATCCCCGAATATCGGCTTCGCGTTACCAGTTAGTGCTTGTAAGTGTTCGGATCAAAGTTCCAACATGATAAGTACTTGCCAAAACGGTGCTTGCCGTGCCGTTAAGGGAATTACACGCGGTGGCGCATTTTGTGCACACTTTTTGTCACATACGTGTATCGGCCATATCGCCCTTTTGCGTACCTCGGATCGAAATGCCGTATATGGACGAAAGATAAGCCTCGTGGCGATAAACATTCGTGCGGAACATTTCTTTCCACTAGTTCGTACGGAAAAGTGAGTTGTTGGGCAAAAGGCAGTTTACCATGCATATTTACCTCGCCTTTTGCTCACCATGCATATTAACCTTGCCTTTTGCCCAAATCCCCGAATATCGTCTCCGCGTTACCAGTTAGCGCTTCCAAGTGTTCGGATCAAAGTTCCAACATGATAAGTACTTGCCAAAACGGTGCTTGCCATGCCGTTAAGGGAATTACACTTGGTGGCGCATTTTGTGCACACTTTTTGTCACAAACGTGTATCGGCCATATCGCCCTTTTGCGTACCTTTGATTGAAATGCCGTATATTGACGAAAGACAGGCCTTGTGGCGATTAACATTCGTGCTCAACATTGCTTTCCGCTAGCTCGTACGGAAAAGTGAGTTTTTTGGCAAAAGCCAGTTTACCATGCATATTTACCTCGCCTTTTGCTTACCATGCATATAAACCTTGCCTTTTACCGAAATCCCCGAATATCGTCTCCGCGTTACCAGTAAGCGCTTTCAAGTGTCCAAAGCAAAGTTCCAACATGATAAGTACTTGCCAAAACGGTGCTTGCCATGCCGGTCAGGGAATTACACTTGGTGGCGCATTTTGTGCACACTTATTGTCACAAAGGTGTACTGGCCATATCGCCCTTTTGCGTACCTCGGATCGAAATGCCGAATATGGACGAAAGATAGGCCTTGTGGGGATAAACATTCGTGCCGAACATTGCTTTCCGCTAGCTCGTACGGAAAAGTGAGATTTAGGGCAAGAGGCAGTTTACCATGCATATTTACCTCGCCTTTTGCTCACCATGCATATTAACCTTGCCTTTTGGCCAAATCCCCGAATATCGTCTCCGCGTTACCAGTTAGCGCTTCCAAGTATCCAAAGCAAAGTTCCAACATGATAAGTACTTGCCAAAACGGTGCTTGCCATGCCGTTAAGGGAATTACACTTGGTGGCGCATTTTGTGCACACTTTTTGTCACATACGTGTATCGGCCATATCGCCCTTTTGCGTACCTCGGATCGAAATGCCGTATATGGACGAAAGATAGGCCATTTGGCGATAAACATTCGCGCCGAACACCGCTTTCCGCTAGCTCGTACGAAAAAGTGAGTGTTTGGGCAGGAGGCAGTTTACCATGCATATTTACTTCGCCTTTTGCTCACCATGCATATTAACCTTGCCTTTTGGCCAAATCCCCGAATATCGTCTCCGCGTTACCAGTTAGCACTTCCAAGTGTTGGGAGCAAAGTTCCAACATGATAAGTAATTGCCAAAACAGTGCTTGCCATGCCGGTCCCGGAATTTCATGCGGTGGCGCATTTTGTGCACACTTTTTGTCACATACTTGTATCGGCCATGTCGGCCTTTTGCGTACCTCGGATCGTAATGCCGTATATGAACAAAAGACAGGCCTCGTAGCGATAAACATTCGTGCCGAACATTTCTTTCCACTAGTTCGTACGGAAAAGTGAGTTTACGGGCAAAAGGCAGTTTACCATGCATATTTACCTCGCCTTTTGCTTACCATGCATAATAACCTTGCCTTTTACCGAAATCCCCGAATATCGTCTCCGCGTTACCAGTAAGCGCTTTCAAGTGTCCAAAGCAAAGTTCCAACATGATAAGTACTTGCCAAAACGGTGCTTGCCATGCCGGTCAGGGAATTACACTTGGTGGCGCATTTTGTGCACACTTATTGTCACAAAGGTGTACTGGCCATATCGCCCTTTTGCGTACCTCGGATTGAAATACCGTATATGGACGCAAGATAGGCCATGTAGCGATAAACATTCGTGCCGAACATTGCTTTCCGCTAGCTCGTACGGAAAAGTGAGTTTACGGGCAAAAGGCAGTTTACCATGCATATTTACCTTGCCTTTTGCTCACCATGCATATTAACCTTGCCTTTTGGCCAAATCCCCGAATATCTTCTCCGCGTTACCAGTTTGCGCTTCCAAGTGTTCGGATCAAAGTTCCAACATGATAAGTACTTGCCAAAACGGTGCTTGCCATGCCGTTAAGGGAATTACACGCGGTGGCGCATTTTGTGCACACTTTTTGTCACATACGTGAATCGGCCATATCGCCCTTTTGCGTACCTCGAATCGAAATGCCGTAAATGGACGAAAGATAGGCCTTGAGGCGATTAACATTCGTGCCGAACATTGCTTTCCGCTAGATCGTACGAAAAAGTGAGTTTTAGGGCAAGAGGCAGTTTACCATGCATATTTACCTCGCCTTTTGCTCACCATGCATATTAACCTTGCTTTTTGGCCAAATCCCCGAATATCGTCTCCGCGTTACCAGTTAGCGCTTGCAAGTGTTCGGAGCAAAGTTCCAACATGATAAGTACTTGCCAAAACGGTGCTTGCCATGCCGGTCCGGGAATTTCACGCGGTGGCGCATTTTGTGCACACTTTTTGTCACATACGTGTATCGGCCATATCGCCCTTTTGCGTACCTCGGATCGAAATGCCATGTATGGACAAAAGATAGGCCTCAAAACGATAAACATTCGTGCGGAACATTGCTTTCCGCTAGCTCGTAAGGAAAAGTGAGTTTTAGGGCAAGAGGCAGTTTACCATGCATATTTACCTCGCCTTTTGCTTACCATGCATATTAACCTTGCTTTTTGGCCAAATCCCCGAATATCGTCTCCGCGTTACCAGTTAGCGCTTGCAAGTGTTCGGAGCAAAGTTCCAACATGATAAGTACTTGCCAAAACGGTGCTTGCCATGCCGTTAAGGGAATTACACTTGGTGGCGCATTTTGTGCACACTTTTTGTCACATACGTGTATCGGCCATATCGCCCTTTTGCGTACCTCGGATCGAAATGCCGTATATGGACGAAAGATAGGCCTTGTGGCGATAAACATTCGTGCCGAACATTGCTTTCCGCTAGCTCGTACGGAAAAGTGAGTTTTTGGGCAAAAGGCAGTTTACCATGCATATTTACCTTGCCTTTTGCTCACCATGCATATTAACCTTGCCTCTTGCCCAAATCCCCGAATATCGTCTCCGCGTTACCAGTTAGCGCTTCCAAGTGTTCGCATCAAAGTTCCAACATGATAGGTACTTGCCAAAACAGTGCTGGCCATGCCGTTAAGGGAATTTCACTTGGTGGCGCATTTTGTGCACACTTTTTGTCACATACGTGTATCGGCCATATCGCCCTTTTGCGTACCTCGGATCGAAATGCCATGTATGGATGAAAGATAGGCCTTGTGGCGATAAACATTCGTGCGGAACATTGCTTTCCGCTAGCTCGTACGCAAAAGTGAGTTTTTGGGCAAATGGCAGTTTACCATGCATATTTACTTCGCCATATGGCCAAGTTTGCGCCACGAACGGTCAACGACACAAATGACCGAGTTTAGTTCATGGGAAAAAAATGTTGTCCTTTGAGTATGAGTGCAGAAGCGAAGAACGAAATAAGCAGACTGACCGTGAATTAGCGAATTGGTTCTATCAAGGGCAGGGTTGCTCGGTGCACACGTCGCGTGGCTGGAATTCGGCGGAAAAAGAACCGTTAGTATGATTTGCGCGACGCCGTTAACACATTGGTGGTATTGACCTTTCAGAAGAAACTGGTTCGGTAGGGTAGCATACCGGCTGCGGTGTGCTTGGCGAATACGTTAGCCTACTTAAATTCGGAGAAAAATAAACCGTTGGTTTGACTTGGTCCCGGCCATGTCCCCCTCTTTTACTGCTTCGTTTACTAACACCAATGGAATAGATCGCCCTTGAATGTGGAGTAATGGTTTACTACCAAAGCAAAAGCGAAACGTTAGCAGGTTTTTCCATCACAATTTTGTCAATACTTTATGCGCATTTTATGAACACTAAAAAAAAGTAATAAACCCAGTGCGGCACATTTGGCGTCACGGGGCGTAGTCTCGGGTGCTAACCCATTATTTTCATGAAAAAATATATTTTGCGAACAACTCAACAAAATGCATATAAAAAGACGCGTAAAATTATTATAAATTGAATGCCGCAAACCGCAGTTCAATCGGATGGAATTTGAGGCAAAGAGAAGCAAAAAACTGGTGTTTGGACACGTGGTTCGGGGAAAAATGGTCACAAAAAATTTTCGAGTTCGCAGTCGATCCAAATACCAATAGACGCGCAAAATTATTTTAAAATTTTTAATAAAAACCGCAGACCAATTGGGGGAAAATTGACGAAGATTTTAGCAAAAAACTTTTCGACGTCTGGAATGTTCGGTAGTCAAATCGGCCCCGCTGGCAAATCAACTACTCGAATCTAGCCCCGCTGTCAACCGAAGTACTCGAATTTTTCCAGCAAAGTCGAGCAAGCACGAAAAGTGTAGGAAAGATGGTTTTAAATGTCGGTGGTGCAAAAGGGTCCTACGTTGGTGCGCCCGAACATACCCCAACCACCTCTGACCCCCCACATCTTACCGCCCTGCACCCTCGAACTCACTCCGCGGGATAATTTCCCGTACCCAAGAACTCAATCCGCGGTACGTCACCCATACCCACCGTTTCGGCTGTATTTATCCGATCATCACGCACGGGGGTGGTTTAACTTTGTATTCTAGATACCGAAGAGATACGCTATGCTTCGAAACGCTTACTGGTCTACTTTCCAAAATAGATTTTTACCGGAACGTACCAAGCACGGGGCCTTCATCTCCGAAGTTGTTTTGGTTTGGTTGGAATTACGTAAAAAGTGCTTCGAACCACTTTCAAAGTTGTTTTGGTGTGTTTGGGAATACGTTAAAAGTGCTTCGAACCACCTAGGAAGTTGTTTTGATGTGGTCGAGAATTTAAAAACAAGCTCCGAACCACCTTCAAAGTTGTTTTAGTTTGATTGGAATTACGTAAAAAGTGCTTCGAACCACCTTCAAAATTGATTTAAGGTGGTTTGAAATACGTAGAAAGTGCTTCGAACCACCTTCAAAGTTGTTTTGGTGTGTTTGGGAATACGTGAAAAGTGCTTCGAACCACCTAGGAAGTTGTTTTGATGTGGTCGAGAATTTAAAAACAAGCTCCGAACCACCTTCAAAGTTGTTTTAGTTTGGTTGAAATTACGTAAAAAGTGCTTCAAACCACCTTCAAAGTTTTTTTGGTGTGGTAAGAAATACGTAGAAAGTGCTTCGAACCATCTCCAAAGTTGTTTTAGTTTGGTTGGAATTACGTAAAAATTCTTCGAACCACCTAGGAAGTTGTTTTGATGTGGTCGGAAATTTATAAAAAGTGCTTCGAACCACCTTCTAAGTTGTTTTGGTTTGGTTGGAATTACATAAAAAGTGCTTCGAACCATCTCCAAAGTTGTAATGGGTGCAGGGCGGTAATATGAGGTGGTACGAGGTGGATGGGGTATGTTTGGCCACACCAACATTGGTCACTCGTGCATCACGGACATTTAAAACCATCTTTCCTACACTATTCGTGCTTGTTCGACTTTGCTCGAAAAATTCGAGTACTCCGGTGGACAGGAGGGCGAGATTCGAGTGCTTGATTTGCCAGCAGGGCCGGTTTGATAACCGAATAGTCCAGAAGTTCCTAGACACCTTGATCATGTTTTTACCTCTAGTTCAAGTATCTTATGCTAACCCTACCTTAAGTCTTAAGCACCATGAAAAATGACATCTGTCAGAATCGACCACGAGGTAGATTCTCTTTTGCTTCCGACCTCCGAGCAGTACGGACGACTCCGAGCAGAAACGTGAAAAGTGAAGAAAGTGAAAAACTCAAGTGATTTCATAAAAGTGAGTGAATTTTTAGTAAAAATCGCTTCCAAAGCGGTAAAGATTTGCCGAATCGGATATTGATTCAAAATCGGCACATCGGGTGACACTAGTTGCAATACATTAAAAACATGACATGTGGTCAAGCAAAGTTGATAATTTTTTTTTTAAGTGCTCAGTGATGTGTTGTAAAGGATATTGCAGTGAAAACCACAGAAGAATTTGCTTTAAACTAGAATTTTGACAAAAAAAAATTTAACACCATGGGTTTTTCCGGACCGGCACGCCCAACCAGCACAGCGACTGCTCGATTCTGCTCGAAAGTTTCGAGCAAGTGCAGGAAACAACATGAAAGTGGGGGGAAAACTGGTTTGAGCCTCGGTGCCGGGCAAGTGACCACTCTGGTTTCACCAGAACACACCCTACACCCCCGTTCAAACCCAAGCCCCACCTATTTCCCCCCAGGTCATAGTTAAGGGTCTATGTGGGACAGGAAAATATATAGAATTGGCCTGCATATATCGAGCAGCGTTGAAAGATGCTCTTATAACTGTTTATATTTAAAACGATGGTTTTTTGTTGTGTAATCTAATTGTTTTGTTTTTTTTTCAGTACGACGACGAAAAAAATGGATAACAAAAATGCTGAGAAGCCAAAATACGTGCCACTTCAACTCAGCGAATATTTTATGCACAAGTTTTCCAATAAAAACAAATCAATTCCGGCGGTTGCGTGGCGCAAGGCAGCCATTAAGCAGTATAAGGAATTAACTGCCGCACAAAAACAAGCGCTGCAAACCGAGCTCAGAAAAAAACAAGCTGCGTTTGTTTCAAAAATGGCTGACTACATCGACTTGCTCCCGTCAGAGAAAAAGCCTCGCCACCAGCAAATGCTGACACACTACGTGCAGTCAATGCGCTGTGCTATCAGCAGCGATGTCCATTCAACTGCATCATCTGACAGGCAAGCAGAAACGTAAGTTTTTCATTTAAATAATATGAGGCTTTCATGGCGATGTGTATTCGCATGCAAAGCAACATTGGTTCGCTAAAGATAGAAATGTTTTGTACAATGAAGGTGGTCAGTAAAAACATAGAACCGTTCTTTGGCAAGCTGGTGTGCAAATATGTTTTGAATGTTTCGTTGCTTAGATTGACAAACATATTTTTTTTTATATTTTAAGGGTTACCACTCCGGCACAGATGCTACACTCATCACAATTTGTTGAGCCACCACCAAGGTATTTCTTGAAAAAACGTTTTTGCGTCGAAAATGGTCCGTTACACAATACTAAACTATTTCTGCCTATTTCCAACAGCAATTTGCTTCAATTTTATAACCAGTTTCTCTATTTTGGTGATCCGATGGAGTGCAAAAAAACCTTCGAGGGGCTGTCAAGACGACTAAAGAGCGTCATTGAAACAGTGAAGAAAAACGCGCAAGAACTTTTCCTGCAGGAGGCGCCACAATATATTGAAAGCCTATCTGATGATGCAAGGAATGAATACATACGCCTTTTGAAAGAAACACTTATTCACGAAAGGAGTGGCAAGGAACGGTAAGAGAAGTTGTTTGGTCCAGATGCTGATGAATATTTTTTAAAAATTACTTCTTTTTACTAAATCAGTCGTAATAGGCCTGGCGCGACGTTTAAAGGAAAAAAAACTCCAAACAGCGGTAGGCTGCGGGAACCCACCCTTCCACCAAGGTAAGAATGCCACAACAACGTGTACTTTTATATGTCGTCAAGTACAAAACCAAATCATTCCCAAATTGTATTTCACAGAACATCGCTTGAGTTTTTTGCACGATTCATTTACACTGGGAAAGCAAGCAGTCTGCGGGAGTCATTTAAAAAGCTTTCGAATGCCTCAAAGCAAATCATCGCAAGAAACAGAAAAGACATGCAGAAACAATACTTCGCCGACCTTAAAAAATTTTTGAGTATGCTTCCAAAGCAGAAAGCAAAGGTATATCTAAGATACGTGCAGCTGAAGGCCAAGTGGAAAATTGACTTGTAGTCTTTGTTGCTCAAAAGGTTTGTAAATAGGTTTTTTCTGTTTTTTTTTCCATTATCAAATTCGATTAAAATACCATATGCAATTCTCATAATCGTTTTTTTTTTAAATGATTTTAGAAATGTTGGACTAAAGCTGATTAAAGACGATACGTCCGCATCACCTGATCGTTGAGTTCCTTAAAAATAAGAAAACGTGGACTGCCGCACTTTGGGTGTTAAACATTATTTTTAAAAGACCATTTTTTTATCATTTCTTTTTTATTCAATAATCACCATTCAAAATTCCCCGTTTCATCCCTATTTTAGTTGAATTTTTAATAAGGCTTCAATATTTTAAAAAGTGAGAAGTTTATACTGGTAAAATGACATTTGATTATTAACATAAAAAAAATGCAAAAGAAAATTTGATGAAATCGAAACAAAGATCATTTATTATTTGAGAAATCCGAAACTCACTCAAACCCTTAAGTTTGAATAAGCTAACTTGAAAGAACACGAAGATATTGGTTGATGACCACAAAATTTGGGAACTTAGTCGGCCAAAGTGCACTTTGTAGGACGATTTGCGGGGGGTAAGAGGGATCGGAGGGAAAAATGAATAATAAGCAAATAGTCTCACCTCGTCACGATCTACAACTTAGCCGTTTAGCCGACCGACGTACCGCGGATTGAGTTCATTGTTACGGGAAATTATCCCGCGGAGTGAGTTCGAGGGTGCAGGGCGGTAAGATGTGGGGGGTAAGGGGTGGTTGGGGTATGTTCGGGCGCACCAACGTTGGTCCCTTTTGCACCACCGACATTTAAAACCATCTTTCCTACACTTTATGTGCTTGCTCGACTTTGCTCGAAAAATTCGAGTACTTCGGTTGACAGCGGGGCTAGATTCGAGTGGTTGATTTGCCAGCAGGGCCGATTTGACCACCGAGCATTCCGGACGTCATTAAGTTTTTTGCTAAAATCTTCGTCAATTTTTCCGCAATTGGGCTGCGGTTTTTACTAAAAATTTTAAAATAATTTTGCGCGTCTATTGGTGTTTGGATCGACTGTGAACTCGAAAATTTTTTGCGACCATTTTTTCCCGAACCACGTGTCCAAACACCAGTTTTTTGCTTCTCTTTCTCTCAAATCCCATCCGATCGAACTGCGGTTTGCGGCGTTCATTTCAAAATAATTTTACGCGTCTTTTTATATGCATTTTGTTGAGTTGTTCGAAAAAAATATGTTTTCATGAAAATAATGGGTAAGCACCTGAGACTACGCCCCGTGACGCCAAATGTGCCGCACAGGGTTTTCACTTTTTTTTAGAGTTCATAAAATGCGCATAAAGTATTGACAAAATGGTGATAGAAAAACCTGCTAACGTTTCGCTTTTGCTTAGCTAGTTAAACCATTTCTCCACATTCAAGCGCGATCCATTCCATTGGTGTTAGTAAACGAAGCAGTTAAAGAGGGGGATATGGCCGGGACCTAGTTTAACCAACGGTTTATTTTTCTCCGAATTTAAGTAGGCTAAAGTATTCGCCAAGCACACCGCAACCGGTATGCTACCGTACCGAATCAGTTTTTCCTGGAGGGCCAAAGCCCCCAATGTGTTAACGGCGACGCGCAAATCATGGTAACGGTTCTTTTTCCGCCGAATTCCAGCCACGCGACGTGTGCACCGAGCAACCCTGACCTTGATAGAACCAATTCGATAATTCACGGTCAGCCTGCTTAGTTCGTTCTTCGCTTCTGCACTCATACTCAACGGAAAACATTTTTTTCCCATGAACTAAAGACGGTCATATTGGTCGTTGACCGTTCGTGGCGAGAACTTGGCCATATGGCAAGGTAAATATGCATGGTGCACTGCGTTTTGCCCAAAAACTCATTTTTCTGTTCGAGCTAGCGGAAAGCAATGTTTGACACGAATGTTCATCGCCACAAGGCCTATCTTTTGTCCATATACTGCATTTTGATCCGAGGTACGCAAAAGGGCGATATGGCCGATACACGTATGTGACAAAAATTGTGCACAAAATGCGCAACCGCGTGTAATTCCCGGAACGGCATGGCAAGCACTGTTTTGGCAAGTACTTATCATGTTGGAACTTTGATCCGAACACTTGGAAGCGCTAACTGGTAACGCGGAGACGATATTAGGGGATTTGGGCAAAAGGCAAGGTTAATATGCATGGTGAGCAAAAGGCGAGGTAAATATGCATGGTAAACTGCCTTTTGCCCAAAGATTCACTTTTCCGTACGAGCTAGCGGAAAGCAATGTTCCGCACGAATGTTTATCGTCTCAAGGACTATCTTTCGTCCATACATGGCATTTCGATCCGAGGTACGCAAAAGGGCGATATGGCCGATACACGTATGTGACAAAAAGTGTGCACAAAATGCGCCACCAAGTGTAATTCCCTTAACGGCATGGCAAGCACAGTTTTGGCAAGTACTTATCTTGTTGTAACTTTGTTCCGAACACTTGGAAGCGCTAACTGGTAACGCGGAGACGATATTAGGGGATTTGGGCAAAAGGCAAGGTTAATATGCATGGTGAGCAAAAGGCGAGGTAAATATGCATGGTAAACTGCCTTTTGACCAAAAACTCACTTTTCCGTACGAGCTAGCGGAAAGCAATGTTTGGCACGAATGTTTATCGCCACAAGGCCTATCTTTTGTCCATACATGGCATTTCGATCGGAGGTACGCACAAGGGCGATATGGCCGATACACGTATGTGACAAAAAGTGTGCACAAAATGCGCCACCGCGTGTAATTCCCTTAACGGCATGGCAAGCACTGTTTTGGCAAGTACTTATCATGTTGGAACTTTGCTCCGAACACTTGGAAGCGCTAACTGGTAACGCGGAGACGATATTCGGGGATTTGGCCAAAAGGCAAGGTTAATATGCATGGTGAGCAAAAGGCGAGGTAAATATGCATGGTAAACTGCCTTTTGACCAAAAACTCACTTTTCCGTACGAGCTAGCGGAAAGCAATGTTTGGCACGAATGTTTATCGCCTTGAGGCCTATCTTTTGTCCATACATGGCATTTCGATCGGAGGTACGCAAAAGGGCGATATGGCCGATACACGTATGTGACAAAAAGTGTGCACAAAATGCGCCATGGCGTGTAATTCCCTTAACGGCATGGCAAGCACCGTTTTGGCAAGTACTTTTCATGTTGGAACCTTGCTTTGGACACATGGATGCGCTAACTGGTAACGCGGAGACGATATTCGGGGATTTGGCCAAAGGCAAGGTTAATATGCATGGTGAGCAAAAGGCAAGGTAAATATGCATGGTAAACTTCCTTTTGCCCAAGAACTCACTTTTCCGTACGAGCTAGCGGAAAGCAATGTTGGGCACGAATGTTATCCGCTACAAGGCCTATCTTTCGGCCATATACGGCATTTCGATCCAAGGTACGCAAAAGGGCGATATGGCCGATACACGTATGTGACAAAAAGTGTGCACAAAATGCGCCACGAAGTGTAATTCCCTTAACGGCATGGCAAGCACCGTTTTGGCAAGTACTTATCATGTTGGAACTTTGATCCGAACACTTGGAAGCACTTACTGGTAACGCGGAGACGATATTCGGGGATTTGGCCAAAAGGCAAGGTTTATATGCATGGTGAGCAAAAGGCAAGGTAAATATGCATGGTAAACTGCCTTTTGCCCAAGAACTCACTTTTCCGTACGAGCTAGCGGAAAGCAATGTTGGGCACGAATGTTATCCGCTACAAGGCCTATCTTTCGTTCATAAACGGCATTTCGATCCGAGGTACGCAAAAGGGTGATATGCCCGGTACACGTATGTGACAAAAAGTGTGCAAAAAATGCGCCACGAAGTGTAATTCCCTTAACGGCATGGCAAGCACCGTTTTGGCAAGTACTTATCATGTTGGAACTTTGATCCGAACACTTGGAAGCACTAACTGGTAACGCGGAGACGATATTCGGGGATTTGGCCAAAAGGCAAGGTTAATATGCATGGTGAGCAAAAGGCGAGATAAATATGCATGGTAAACTGCCTTTTCCCCAAAAACTTACTTTTCCGTACGAGCTACCGGAAAGCAATGTTCGACACGAATGTTTATCGTCTCAACGACTATCTTTCGTACATACATGGCATTTCGATCCGAGGTACGCAAAAGGGCAATATGGCCGATACACGTATGTGACAAAAAGTGTGCACAAAATGCGCCACCAAGTGTAATTCCCTTACCGGCATGGCAAGCACCGTTTTGGCAAGTACTTATCTTGTTGGAACTTTGTTCCGAACACTTGGAAGCGCTAACTGGTAACGCGGAGACGATATTAGGGGATTTGGGCAAAAGGCAAGGTTAATATGCATGGTGAGCAAAAGGCGAGGTAAATATGCGTGGTAAACTGCCTTTTGCCCAAGAACTCACTTTTTCGTAAGAGCTAGTGGAAAGCATTGTTCAGCACGAATGTTTATCCTCACGAGGCCTATCTTTCATCCTTATACGGCATTTCGATCCGAGGTACGCAAAAGGGCAATATGGCCGATACACGTATGTGACAAAAAGTGTGCACAAAATGCGCCACCAAGTGTAATTCCCTTACCGGCATGGCAAGCACCGTTTTGGCAAGTACTTATCTTGTTGGAACTTTGTTCCGAACACTTGGAAGCGCTAACTGGTAACGCGGAGACGATATTAGGGGATTTGGCCAAAAGGCAAGGTTAATATGCATGGTGAGCAAAAGGCGAGATAAATATGCATGGTAAACTGCCTTTTCCCCAAAAACTTACTTTTCCGTACGAGCTACCGGAAAGCAATGTTCGACACGAATGTTTATCGTCTCAACGACTATCTTTCGTACATACATGGCATTTCGATCCGAGGTACGCAAAAGGGCGATATGGCCGATACACGTATGTGACAAAAAGTGTGCACAAAATGCGCCACCAAGTGTAATTCCCTGACCGGCATGGCATTTCGATCCGTGGTACGCAAAAGGGCGATATGGCCGATACACGTTTGTGACAAAAAGTGTGTACAAAATGCGCCACCAAGTGTAATTCCCGGACCGGCATGGCAAGATCAGTTTTGCCAAGTACTTATCATGTTGGAACTTTGCTTTGGACACTTGAAAGCGCTAACTGGTAACGCGGAGACGATATTCGGGGATTTGGCCAAAAGGCGAGGTAAATATGCATGGGAAGCAAAAGGCGAGGTAAATATCCATGGTAAACTGCCTCTTGCCCTAAAACTCACTTTTCCGTACGAGCTAGCGGAAAGCAATGTTCGGCACGAATGTTTATCTCCACGAGGCCTATCTTTTGTCTATATACGGCATTTCGATCCGAGGTACGCAAAAGGGCGATATGGCCGATACACGTATGTGACAAAAAGTGTGCACAAAATGCGCCACCGCGTGAAATTCCCTGACCGGCATGGCAAGCACCGTTTTGGCAAGTACTTATCATGTTGGAACTTTGCTTTGGACACTTGCAAGCGCTAACTGGTAACGCGGAGACGATATTCGGGGGTTTGGGCAAAAGGCAAGGTTAATATGCATGGTGAGCAAAAGACGAGGTAAATATTCATGGTAAACTGCCTTTTTCCCAAAAACTCACTTTTTCGTACGAGCTACCGGAAAACAATGTTCGGCACGAATGTTAATCGCTACGAGGACTATCTTTCGTCCATACATGGCATTTCGATCCGAGGTACGCAAAAGGGCAATATGGCCGATACACGTATGTGACCAAAAGTGTGCACAAAATGCGCCACCAAGTGTAATTCCCTTAACGGCATGGCAAGCACCGTTTTGGCAAGTACTTATCATGATGGAACTTTGATCCGAACACTTAAAAGTGCTAACTGGTAACGCGGAGACGATATTCGGGGATTCGGCCAAAAGGCAAGGTTAATATGCATGGTGAGCAAAAGGCGAGGTAAATATGCATGGTAAACTGCCTTTTGCCCAAAAACTCACTTTTTCGTACGAGCTAGCAGAAAGCAATGTTGAACACGAATGTTTATCGTCTCAAGGACTATCTTTCGTCCATACATGGCATTTCGATCCGAGGTATGCAAAAGGGCGATATGGCCGAGTCACGTATGTATCAAAAAGTGTGCACAAAATGCGCCACCAAGTGTAATTCCCTTAACGGCATGGCAAGCACCGTTTTGGCAAGTACTTATCATGTTGGAACTTTGATCCGAACACTTGGAAGCGCTAACTGGTAACGCGGAGACGATATTCGGGGATTTGGCCAAAAGGCAAGGTTAATATGCATGGTGAGGAAAAGGCGAGGTAAATATGCATGTTAAACTGCCTTTTTCCCAAAAACTCACATTTCCGTACGAGCTAGCAGAAAGCAATGTTCGGCACGAATGTTTATCGCCGCAAGGCCTATCTTTCGTCCATACATGGCATTTCAATCCGAGGTACGCAAAAGGGCGATATGGCCGATACACGTTTGTGACAAGAAGTGTGCACAAAATGCGCCACCAAGTGTAATTCCCTTAACGGCATGGCAAGCACCGTTTTGGCAAGTACTTATCATGTTGGAACTTTGCTTTGGTCACTTGGAAGCGCTAACTGGTAACGCGGAGACGATATTCGGGGATTTGGCCAAAAGGCAAGGTTAATATGCATGGTGAGCAAAAGGCGAGGTAAATATGCATGGTAAACTTCCGTTTACCCAGAAACTCACTTTTCCGTACGAGCTAGCGGAAAGCAATGTTCGGCACGAATGTTTATCGCCGCAAGGTCTATCTTTCGTCCATATACGGCATTTCGATCCGAGGTACGCAAAAGCGCGATATGGCCGATACACCTATGTGACAAAAAGTGTGCACAAAATGCGCCACGGCGTGTAATTCCCTTAACGGCATGGCAAGCACCGTTTCGGCAAGTACTTATCATGTTGGAACTATGCTTTGGACACTTGGAAGCGGCAACTGGTAACGGGAGACGATATTAGGGGATTTGGGCAAAAGGCAAGGTTAATATGCATGGTAAGCAAAAGGCGAGGTAAATATGCATGGTAAACTGCCTTTTTCCCAAAAACTCACTTTTTCGTACGAGCTACCGGAAAACAATGATCGGCTCGAATGTTTATCGCCACAAGGCCTGTCTTTCATCCATATACGGCATTTCGATCCGAGGTACGCAAAAGGGCGATATGGCCGATACACGTATGTGACAAAAAGTGTGCACAAAATGCGTCACCTAGTGTAATTCCCTTAACGGCATGGCAAGCACTGTTTTGGCAAGTACTTATCATGTTAGAACTTTACTTTGGACACTTGGAAGCGCCGACTGGTAACGTGGAGACGATATTCGGGGATTTGGGCAAAAGGCAAGGTTAATATGCATGGTGAGCAAAGGCGAGGTAAATATGCATGGTAGACTGCCTCTTGCCCAAAAACTCACTTTTCCGTACGAGCTAGGGGAAAGCAATGTTCGGCACGAATGTTTATCACCACGAATCCTATCTTTCGTCCATATACGGCATTTCGATCCGAGGTTGTCAAAATCAGCAAGTCCAGGCGCGAAGCTATTAGTGAAACATAGAGCAAAATGCGTCCTTAAATTCATGAAATAGTACTTTGACCAAGAATACCGGCAAGATGAAGAAGAGATAGCAAGTTGACGTAGAACATTTATAATTAGTGCATGATCTGCCCAATAAAAAAATACGCAGGGTCAAGGACGTAGCTGGCCTACAAAGGTGAGTTATCGATGATTCATGGTTTGCACCTTATTATGGCCAACACAGCTCAAGGTACCTTACAAGTAGGAAAATTCTCGGAAAAGTTTTTCACGATTTTGCTCTCGTTTGAGTTTGAAAATGACGCGGAAAAATATAAAAAATTTTTGTTGAAAACCGCAAGTGAATCGAAGTAAAACTAACGAAATAATGAATGAACAACTTTAGTCCCACAAAAATTTAAATTTCTGTCAATGGGGAACAAATTAAATGTTTGTCAATGGGGAACAATTTAAATTTCTGTCCCAACAAGCAGTTTTTCGGCCCAAGATTAAGGGAACAATGGTGGTAACGGTGTTTTTAGCCCAGCTGATGCCCAGGTACCCCCCGTGGGTAGTGCAGGGCCCCAGCAACGACAGCCTCCCTTCCTCCCAAACCCACCCACTCACCCTCGCACCGTTGAGAGGGCAAGAAGGAAAGGCAAGGTTAATATGCATGGTAAGCAAAAGGCGAGGTAAATATGCATGGTAAACTGCCTTTTGACCAAAAACTCACTTTTCCGTACCAGCTAGCGGAAAGCTATGTTCCGCACGAATGTTTATCGTCTCAAGGACTATCTTTCGTCCATACATGGCATTTCGATCCGAGGTACGCAAAAGGGCAATATGGCCGATAGACGTATGTGACAAAAAGTGTGCACAAAATGCGCCACCGCGTGTAATTCCCTTAACGGCATGGCAAGCACCGTTTTGGCAAGTACTTATCATGTTGAAACTTTGCTCCGAACACTTGGAAGCGCTAACTGGTAAGGCGGAGACGATATTGGGGGATTTGGCCAAAAAGCAAGGTTAATATGCATGGTAAGCAAAAGGCGAGGTAAATATGCATGGTAAACTGCCTCTTGCCCAAAAACTCACTTTTCCGTACAAGCTAGCGGAAAGCAATGTTCAGCACGAATGTTTATCGCCACAAGGCCTATCTTTCGTCCATATACGGCATTTCGATCCGAGGTACGCAAAAGGGCGATATGGCCGATACACGTGTGTGACAAAAAGTGTGCACAAAATGCGCCACCAAGTGTAATTCCCTTAACGGCATGGCAAGCACCGTTTTGGCAAGTACTTATCATGTTGGAACTTTGCTCCGAACACTTGCAAGCGCTAACTGGTAACGCGGAGTCGATATTCGGGGATTTGGGCAAAAGGCAAGGTTAATATGCATGGTGAGCAAAAGGCGAGGTAAATATGCATGGTAAACTGCCTTTTGCCCAAAAACTCACTTTTCCGTACGAGGTAGCGGAAAGCAATGTTCCGCACGAATGTTTATCACCACAAGGCCTATCTTTTGTCGTACATGGCATTTCGATCTGAGATACGGAAAAGGGCGATATGGCCGATACACGTATGTGACAAAAAGTGTGCACAAAATACGCCACCAAGTGTAATTCCCTTAACGGCATGGCAAGCACCGTTTTGGCAAGTACTTATCATGTTGGAACTTTGCTTTGGACACTTGGAAGTGCTAACTGGTAACGCGGAGACGATATTCGGGGTTTTGGCCAAAGGCAAGGTTAATATGCACGGTGAGCAAAAGGCGAGGTAAATATGCATGGTAAACTGCCTCTTGCCCTAAAACTCACTTTTCCGTACGAGCTAGCGGAAAGCTATGTTCCGCACGAATGTTTATCGTCTCAAGGACTATCTTTCGTCCATACATGGCATTTCGATCCGAGGTACGCAAAAGGGCAATATGGCCGATAGACGTATGTGACAAAAAGTGTGCACAAAATGCGCCACCAAGTGTAATTCCCTGACCGGCATGGCAAGCACCGTTTTGGCAAGTACTTATCTTGTTGTAACTTTGTTCCGAACACTTGGAAGCGCTAACTGGTAAAGCGGAGACGATATTCGGGGATTTGGCCAAAAGACAAGGTTAATATGCATGGTGAGCAAAAGGCGAGGTAAATATGCATGGTAAACTGCCTCTTGCCCAAGAACTCACTTTTCCGTACGAGCTAGCGGAAAGCAATGTTTGGCACGAATGTTTATCGCCACAAGGCCTATCTTTCGTCCATATACGGCATTTCGATCCGAGGTACGCAAAAGGGCGATATGGCCGATACACGTATGTGACAAAAAGTGTGCACAAAATGCGCCACCAAGTGTAATTCCCTTAACGGCATGGCAAGCACCGTTTTGGCAAGTACTTATCATGTTGGAACTTTGATCCGAACATTTGAAAGCGCTTTTTATCAACGTGGAGACGAAATTCGGGGATTTGGGCAAAAGGCAAGGTTAATATGCATGGTAAACTGCCTTTTGACCAAAAACTCACTTTTCCGTACGAGCTAGCGGAAAGCAATGTTTGGCACGAATGTTTATCGCCACAAGGCCTATCTTTCGTCCATATACGGCATTTCGATCCGAGGTACGCAAAAGGGCGATATGGCCGATACACGTTTGTGACAAAAAGTGTGCACAAAATGCGCCACCGCGTGAAATTCCCTGACCGGCATGGCAAGCACTGTTTTGGCAAGTACTTATCATGTTGGAACTTTGCTTTGGACACTTGCAAGCGCTTACTGGTAAAGCGGAGACGATATTCGGGGATTTGGGCAAAAGGCAAGGTTAATATGCATGGTGAGCAAAAGGCGAGGTAAATATCCATGGTAAACTGCCTTTTGCCCAAAAACTAACTTTTCCGTACGAGCTAGCGGAAAGCAATTTTAGGCACGAATGTTTATCGTCTCAAGGACTATCTTTCGTCCGTACATGGCATTTCGATCTGAGGTACGCAAAAGGGCAATATGGCCGATACACGTATGTGACAAAAAGTGTGCACAAAATGCGCCACCGCGTGAAATTCCCTGACCGGCATGGCAAGCACCGTTTTGGCAAGTACTTATCATGTTGGAACTTTGCTTCGGACACTTGGAAGCGCTTACTGGTAACGCGGAGAGGATATTCGGGGATTTGGCCAAAAGGCAAGGTTTATATGCATAGTGAGCAAAAGGCAAGGTAAATATGCATGGTAAACTGCCTCTTGCCCAAAAACTCACTTTTCCGTACGAGCTAGCGGAAAGCAATGTTCGGCACGAATATTTATCGCCGCAAGGCCTATCTTTCGTCCATATACGGCATTTCGATCCGAGGTACGCAAAAGGGCGATATGGCCGATACACGTATGTGACAAAAAGTGTGCACAAAATGCGCCACCAAGTGTAATTCCCTTAACGGCATGGCAAGCACCGTTTTGGCAAGTACTTATCATGTTGGAACTTTGATCCGAACATTTGAAAGCGCTTTTTATCAACGTGGAGACGAAATTCGGGGATTTGGGCAAAAGGCAAGGTTAATATGCATGGTAAACTGCCTTTTGACCAAAAACTCACTTTTCCGTACGAGCTAGCGGAAAGCAATGTTCGGCACGAATGTTTATCGCCACAAGGCCTATCTTTCGTCCATACACGGCATTTCGATCCGAGGTACGCAACAGGGCGATATGGCCGATACACGTGTGTGACAAAAAGTGTGCACAAAATGCGCCACCGCGTGAAATTCCCTGACCGGCATGGCAAGCACCGTTTTGGCAAGTACTTATCATGTTGAAACTTTGCTCCGAACACTTGGAAGCGCTAACTGGTAACGCGGAGACGATATTCGGGGATTTGGCCAAAAGGCAAGGTTAATATGCATGGTGAGCAAAAGGCGAGGTAAATATCCATGGTAAACTGCCTTTTGCCCAAAAACTAACTTTTCCGTACGAGCTAGCGGAAAGCAATTTTAGGCACGAATGTTTATCGTCTCAAGGACTATCTTTCGTCCGTACATGGCATTTCGATCTGAGGTACGCAAAAGGGCAATATGGCCGATACACGTATGTGACAAAAAGTGTGCACAAAATGCGCCACCGCGTGAAATTCCCTGACCGGCATGGCAAGCACCGTTTTGGCAAGTACTTATCATGTTGAAACTTTGCTCCGAACACTTGGAAGCGCTAACTGGTATCGCGGAGACGATATTGGGGGATTTGGCCAAAAGGCAAGGTTAATATGCATGGTGAGCAAAAGGCGAGGTAAATATCCATGGTAAACTGCCTCTTGCCCTAAAACTCACTTTTCCGTACGAGCTAGCGGAAAGCAATGTTCAGCACGAATGTTTATCGCCACGAGGCCTATCTTTCGTCCATATACGACATTTCGATCCGAGGTACGCAAAAGGGCGATATGGCCGATACACGTATGTGACAAAAAGTGTGCACAAAATGCGCCACCAAGTGTAATTCCCTTAACGGCATGGCAGGCACCGTTTTGGCAAGTACTTATCATGTTGGAAATTTGCTCCGAACACTTGCAAGCGCTAACTGGTAACGCGGAGACGATATTCGGGGATTTGGCCAAAAGGCAAGGTTAATATGCATGGTAAGCAAAAGGCGAGGTAAACATCCATGGTAAACTGCCTCTTGCCCTAAAACTCACTTTTCCGTACGAGCTAGCGGAAAGCAATGTTGCGCACGAATGTTTATCGTCTCAAGGACTATCTTTCGTCCATACATGGCATTTCGATCCGAGGTACGCAAAAGGGCAATATGGCCGATACACGTATGTGACAAAAAGTGTGCACAAAATACGCCACCAAGTGTAATTCCCTTAACGGCATGGGAAGCACCGTTTTGGCAAGTACTTATCATGTTGGAACTTTGCTCCGAACACTTGCAAGCGCTAACTGGTAACGCGGAGACGATATTGGGGGATTTGGCCAAAAAGCAAGGTTAATATGCATGGTAAGCAAAAGGCGAGGTAAATATGCATGGTAAACTGCCTCTTGCCCTAAAACTCACTTTTCCGTACGAGCTAGCGGAAAGCAATGTTCAGCACGAATGTTTATCGCCACAAGGCCTATCTTTCGTCCATATACGGCATTTCGATCCGAGGTACGCAACAGGGCGATATGGCCGATACACGTATGTGACAAAAAGTGTGTACAAAATGCGCCACCGCGTGAAATTCCCTGACCGGCATGGCAAGCACCGTTTTGGCAAGTACTTATCATGTTGAAACTTTGCTCCGAACACTTGGAAGCGCTAACTGGTAACGCGGAGACGATATTCGGGGATTTGGCCAAAAGGCAAGGTTAATATGCATGGTGAGCAAAAGGCGAGGTAAATATCCATGGTAAACTGCCTCTTGCCCTAAAACTCACTTTTCCGTACGAGCTAGCGGAAAGCAATGTTCAGCACGAATGTTTATCGCCACGAGGCCTATCTTCCGTCCATATACGGCATTTCGATCCGAGGTACGCAAAAGGGCGATATGGCCGATACACGTATGTGACAAAAAGTGTGCACAAAATGCGCCACCAAGTTTAATTCCCTTAAAGGAATGGCAAGCACCGTTTTGGCAAGTACTTATCATGTTGGAACTTTGATCCGAACACTTGGAAGCGCTAACTGGTAACGCGGAGACGATATTCGGGGATTTGGCCAAAAGGCGAGGTAAATATGCATGGTAAACTGCCTTTTGCCCAATAACTCACTTTTCCGTACGAGCTAGCAGAAAGCAATGTTCGGCACAAATGTTTATCGCCACGAGGCCTATTTTTGGTTCATTTATACCATCTCCAAAGTTTTTTGAGTGTGGTCGGGAATACGTTAAAAGTGCTTCGAACCACCAAGGAAGTTGTTTTGGTGTGGTTGCAATTACGTAGAAAGTTCTTCGAACCATCTCCAAAGTTGTTTTAGTTTGGTTGGAATTACGTAAAAAGTGCTTCGAACCACCTACGAAGTTGTTTTGATGTGGTCGAGAATTTAAAAAAAGCTCCGAACCACCTTCAAAGTTGTTTTAGTGTGGTTGGGAATACGTAAAAAGTGCTTCGAACCACCTACGAAGTTGTTTTGATGTGGTCGAGAATTTAAAAAAAGCTCCGAACCACCTTCAAAATTGTTTTGGTGTTGTTTGAAATACGTAGAAAGTGCTTCGAACCATCTTCTAAGTTGTTTTGGTGTGGTTGAAATTACGTAAAAAGTGCTTCGAACCACCTAGGAAGTTGTTTTGGTTTGGTTGGAATTACATAAAAAGTGCTTCGAACCATCTCCAAAGTTGTCATGGGTGCAGGGCGGTAAGATGTGGGGGTACGGGGTGGATGGGGTATGTTTGGCCACACCAACATTGGTCACTCGTGCATCACGGACATTTAAAACCATCTTTCCTACACTATTCGTGCTTGTTCGACTTTGCTCGAAAAATTCGAGTACTCCGGTGGACAGGAGGGCGAGATTCGAGTGCTTGATTTGCCAGCAGGGCCGGTTTGATAACCGAATAGTCCAGAAGTTCCTAGACACCTTGATCATGTTTTTACCTCTAGTTCAAGTATCTTATGCTAACCCTACCTTAAGTCTTAAGCACCGTGAAAAATGACATCTGTCAGAATCGACCACGAGGTAGATTCTCTTTTGCTTCCGACCTCCGAGCAGTACGGACGACTCCGAGCAGAAACGTGAAAAGTGAAGAAAGTGAAAAACTCAAGTGATTTCATAAAAGTGAGTGAATTTTTAGTAAAAATCGCTTCCAAAGCGGTAAAGATTTGCCGAATCGGATATTGATTCAAAATCGGCACATCGGGTGACACTAGTTGCAATACATTAAAAACATGACATGTGGTCAAGCAAAGTTGATAATTTTTTTTTTAAGTGCTCAATGATGTGTTGTAAAGGATATTGCAGTGAAAACCACAGAAGAATTTGCTTTAAACTTGAATTTTGACAAAAAAAAATTTAACACCATGGGTTTTTCCGGACCGGCACGCCCAACCAGCACAGCGACTGCTCGATTCTGCTCGAAAGTTTCGAGCAAGTGCAGGAAACAACATGAAAGTGGGGGGAAAACTGGTTTGAGCCTCGGTGCCGGGCAAGTGACCACTCTGGTTTCACCAGAACACACCCTACACCCCCGCTCAAACCCAAGCCCCACCTATTTCCCCCCTGGTCATAGTTAAGGGTCTATGTGGGACAGGAAAATATATAGAATTGGCCTGCATATATCGAGCAGCGTTGAAAGATGCTCTTATAACTGTTTATATTTAAAACGATGGTTTTTTGTTGTGTAATCTAATTGTTTTGTTTTTTTTTCAGTACGACGACGAAAAAAATGGATAACAAAAATGCTGAGAAGCCAAAATACGTGCCACTTCAACTCAGCGAATATTTTATGCACAAGTTTTCCAATAAAAACAAATCAATTCCGGCGGTTGCGTGGCGCAAGGCAGCCATTAAGCAGTATAAGGAATTAACTGCCGCACAAAAACAAGCGCTGCAAACCGAGCTCAGCAAAAAACAAGCTGCGTTTGTTTCAAAAATGGCTGACTACATCGACTTGCTCCCGTCAGAGAAAAAGCCTCGCCACCAGCAAATGCTGACACACTACGTGCAGTCAATGCGCTGTGCTATCAGCAGCGATGTCCATTCAACTGCATCATCTGACAGGCAAGCAGAAACGTAAGTTTTTCATTTAAATAATATGAGGCTTTCATGGCGATGTGTATTCGCATGCAAAGCAACATTGGTTCGCTAAAGATAGAAATGTTTTGTACAATGAAGGCGGTCAGTAAAAACATAGAACCGTTCTTTAGCAAGCTGGTGTGCAAATATGTTTTGAATGTTTCGTTGCTTAGATTGACAAACATATTATTTTTTATATTTTAAGGGTTACCACTCCGGCACAGATGCTACACTCATCACAATTTCTTGAGCCACCACCAAGGTATTTCTTGAAAAAACGTTTTTGCGTCGAAAATGGTCCGTTACACAATACTAAACTATTTCTGCCTATTTCCAACAGCAATTTGCTTCAATTTTATAACCAGTTTCTCTATTTTGGTGATCCGATGGAGTGCAAAAAAACCTTCGAGGGGCTGTCAAGACGACTAAAGAGCGTCATTGAAACAGTGAAGAAAAACGCGCAAGATTTTTTCCTGCAGGAGGCGCCACAATATATTGAAAGCCTATCTGATGATGCAAGGAATGAATACATACGCCTTTTGAAAGACACACTTATTCACGAAAGGAGTGGCAAGGAACGGTAAGAGAAGTTGTTTGGTCCAGATGCTGATGAATATTTTTTAAAAATTACTTCTTTTTACTAAAGCATTCGTAATAGGCCTGGCGCGACGTTTAAAGGAAAAAAAACTCCAAACAGCGGTAGGCTGCGGGAACCCACCCTTCCACCAAGGTAAGAATGCCACAACAACGTGTACTTTTATATGTCGTCAAGTACAAAACCAAATCATTCCCAAATTGTATTTCACAGAACATCGCTTGAGTTTTTTGCACGATTCATTTACACTGGGAAAGCAAGCAGTCTGCGGGAGTCATTTAAAAAGCTTTCGAATGCCTCAAAGCAAATCATCGCAAGAAACAGAAAAGACATGCAGAAACAATACTTCGCCGACCTTAAAAAATTTTTGAGTATGCTTCCAAAGCAGAAAGCAAAGGTATATCTAAGATACGTGCAGCTGAAGGCCAAGTGGAAAATTGACTTGTAGTCTTTGTTGCTCAAAAGGTTTGTAAATAGGTTTTTTCTGTTTTTTTTCCATTATCAAATTCGATTAAAATACCATATGCAATTCTCATAATCGTTTTTTTTTTCAAATGATTTTAGAAATGTTGGACTAAAGCTGATTAAAGACGATACGTCCGCATCACCTGATCGTTGAGTTCCTTAAAAATAAGAAAACGTGGACTGCCGCACTTTGAGTGTTAAACATTATTGTTAAAATACCATTTTTTTATCATTTCTTTTTTATTCAATAATCACCATTCAAAATTCCCCGTTTCATCCCTATTTTAGTTGAACTTTTAATAAGGCTTCAATATTTTAAAAAGTGAGAAGTTTATACTGGTAAAATGACATTTGATTATTAACATAAAAAAAATGCGAAAGAAAATTTGATGAAATCGAAACAAAGATCATTTATTATTTGAGAAATCCGAAACTCACTCAAACCCTTAAGTTTGAATAAGCTAACTTGAAAGAACACGAAAATATTGGTTGATGACCACAAAATTTGGGAACTTAGTCGGCCAAAGTGCACTTTGTAGGACGATTTGCGGGGGGTAAGAGGGATCGGAGGGAAAAATGAATAATAAGCAAATAGTCTCACCTCGTCACGATCTACAACTTAGCCGTTTAGCCGACCGACGTACCGCGGATTGAGTTCATGGTTACGGGAAATTATCCCGCGGAGTGAGTTCGAGGGTGCAGGGCGGTAAGATGTGGGGGGTAAGGGGTGGTTGGGGTATGTTCGGGCGCACCAACGTTGGTCCGTTTTGCACCACCGACATTTAAAACCATCTTTCCTACACTTTATGTGCTTGCTCGACTTTGCTCGAAAAATTCGAGTACTTCGGTTGACAGCGGGGCTAGATTCGAGTGGTTGATTTGCCAGCAGGGCCGATTTGACCACCGAGCATTCCGGACGTCATTAAGTTTTTTGCTAAAATCTTCGTCAATTTTTCCGCAATTGGGCTGCGGTTTTTACTAAAAATTTTAAAATAATTTTGCGCGTCTATTGGTGTTTGGATCGACTGTGAACTCGAAAATTTTTTGCGACCATTTTTTCCCTAACCACGTGTCCAAACACCAGTTTTTTGCTTCTCTTTCTCTCAAATCCCATCCGATCGAACTGCGGTTTGCGGCTTTCAATTCAAAATAATTTTACGCGTCTTTTTATAACCATTTTGTTGAGTTGTTCGAAAAAAATATGTTTTCATGAAAATAATGGGTTAGCACCTGAGACTACGCCCCGTGACGCCAAATGTGCCGCACTGGGTTTTCACTTTTTTTTAGTGTTCATAAAATGCGCATAAAGTATTTACAAAATGGTGGTAGAAAAACCTGCTAACGTTTCGCTTTTGCTTAGCTAGTTAAACCATTACTCTACATTCAAGGGCGATCCATTCCATTGGTGTTAGTAAACGAAGAAGCAAAAGAGGGGGATATGGCCGGGACCTAGTTTAACCAACGGTTTATTTTTCTCCGAATTTAAGTAGGCCAACGTATTCGCCAAGCACACCGCAACCGGTATGCTACCGAACCGAACCATTTTCTCCTGGAAGGTCAATGCCACCAATGTGTTAACGGCGACGCGCAAAGCATGGTAACGGTTCTTTTTCCGCCGAATTCCAGCCACGCGACGTGTGCACCGAGCAACCCTGACCTTGATAGAACCAATTCGATAATTCACGGTCAGCCTTCTTAGTTCGTTCTTCGCTTCTGCACTCATACTCAACGGAAAACATTTTTTTCCCATGAACTAAAGACGGTCATATTGGTCGTTGACCGTTCGTGGCGAGAACTTGGCCATATGGCAAGGTAAATATGCATGGTGCACTGCGTTTTGCCCAAAAACTCATTTTTCTGTTCGAGCTAGCGGAAAGCAATGTTTGACACGAATGTTCATCGCCACAAGGCCTATCTTTTGTCCATATACTGCATTTTGATCCGAGGTACGCAAAAGGGCGATATGGCCGATACACGTATGTGACCAAAAGTGCACAAAATGCGCCACCAAGTGTAATTCCCTTAACGGCATGGCAAGCACTGTTTTGGCAAGTACTTATCATGTTGGAACTTTGATCCGAACACTTGGAAGCGCTAACTGGTAACGCGGAGACGATATTAGGGGATTTGGGCAAAAGGCAAGGTTAATATGCATGGTGAGCAAAAGGCGAGATAAATATGCATGGTAAACTGCCTTTTCCCCAAAAACTTACTTTTCCGTACGAGCTAGCGGAAAGCGATACTAGGCACGAATGTTTATCGCTCTGAGGCCTATCTTTTGTCCATATACGGCATTTCGATCCGAGGTACGCAAAAGGGCGATATGGCCGATACACGTATGTGACAAAAAGTGTGCACAAAATGCGCCACCGCGTGAAATTCCCGGACCGGCATGGCAAGCACCGTTTTGGCAAGTACTTATCATGTTGAAACTTTGCTCCGAACACTTGGAAGCGCTAACTGGTAACGCGGAGACGATATTGGGGGATTTGGCCAAAAGGCAAGGTTAATATGCATGGTGAGCAAAAGGCGAGGTAAATATGCATGGTAAACTGCCTTTTGACCAAAAACTCACTTTTCCGTACGAGCTATCGGAAAGCAATGTTCAGCACGAATGTTTATCGTCTCAAGGACTATCTTTCGTCCATACATGGCATTTCGATCCGAGGTACGCAAACGGGCGATATGGCCGATACACGCATGTGAAAAAAAGTGTGCACAAAATGCGCCACCGCGTGAAATTCCCTGACCGGCATGGCAAGCACCGTTTTGGCAAGTACTTATCATGTTGGAACTTTGCTTTGGACACTTGCAAGCGCTAGCTGGCAACGCGTAGACGATATTCGGGGATTTTGCCAAAAGGCAAGGTTAATATGCATGGTGAGCAAAAGGCGAGGTAAATATGCGTGGTAAACTGCCTCTTGCCCAAGAACTCACTTTTCCGTACGAGCTATCGGAAAGCAATGTTCAGCACGAATGTTTATCGCCACGAGGCCTATCTTTCGTCCATATACGGCATTTCAATCCGAGGTACGCAAAAGGGCGATATGGCCGATACACGTATGTGACAAAAAGTGTGCACAAAATGCACCACCAAGTGTAATTCCCTTAACGGCATGGCAAGCACCGTTTTGGCAAGTACTTATCATGTTGAAACTTTGCTCCGAACACTTGGAAGCGCTAACTGGTAACGCGGAGACGATATTGGGGGATTTGGCCAAAAAGCAAGGTTAATATGCATGGTAAGCAAAAGGCGAGGTAAATATGCATGGTAAACTGCCTCTTGCCCAAAAACTCACTTTTCCGTACGAGCTAGCGGAAAGCAATGTTCGGCACGAATGTTTATCGCCGCAAGGCCTATCTTTCGTCCATATACGGCATTTCGATCCGGGGTACGCAAAAGGGCGATATGGCCGATACACGTATGTGACAAAAAGTGTGCACAAAATGCGCCACCAAGTGTAATACCCTTAACGGCATGGCCAGCACCGTTTTGGCAAGTACTTATCTTGTTGTAACTTTGTTCCGAACACTTGGAAGCGCTAACTGGTAAAGCGGAGACGATATTCGGGGATTTGGCCAAAAGACAAGGTTAATATGCATGGTAAGCAAAAGGCGAGGTAAATATGCATGTTAAACTGCCTTTTCCCCAAAAACTCACTTTTCCGTACGAGCTAGCGGAAAGCAATGTTCGGCACGAATGTTTATCGCCAAGAAGCCTATCTTTCGTCCATATACGGCATTTCGATCCGAGGTACGCAAAAGGGCGATATGGCCGATACACGTATGTGACAAAAAGTGTGCACAAAATGCGCCACCGCGTGAAATTCCCGGACCGGCATGGCAAGCACCGTTTTGGCAAGTACTTATCATGTTGAAACTTTGCTCCGAACACTTGGAAGCGCTAACTGGTAACGCGGAGACGATATTAGGGGATTTGGGCAAAAGGCAAGGTTAATATGCATGGTGAGCAAAAGGCGAGGTAAATATGCATGGTAAACTGCCTTTTGACCAAAAACTCACTTTTCCGTACGAGCTATCGGAAAGCAATGTTCAGCACGAATGTTTATCGTCTCAAGGACTATCTTTCGTCCATACATGGCATTTCGATCCGAGGTACGCAAACGGGCGATATGGCCGATACACGCATGTGAAAAAAAGTGTGCACAAAATGCGCCACCGCGTGTAATTCCCTGACCGGCATGGCAAGCACCGTTTTGGCAAGAACTTATCATGTTGGAACTTTGCTTTGGACACTTGGAAGCGCTAACTGGTAACGCGGAGATGATATTCGGGGATTTCGGCAAAAGGCAAGGTTAATATTCATGGTGAGCAAAAGGCGAGGTAAATATGCATGGTAAACTTCCTTTTGCCAAAAAACTTACTTTTTCTTACGAGTTAGCGGTAAGCAATAATCGGCACGAATAATAATCTTCACAAGGCCTATCTTTTGTCCATATTCGGCATTTCGATCCGAGGTACGCAAACGGGCGATATGGCCGATACACGCATGTGAAAAAAAGTGTGCACAAAATGCGCCACCGCGTGTAATTCCCAGACCGGCATGGCAAGCACCGTTTTGGCAAGTACTTATCATGTTGGAACTTTGCTTCGGACACTTGGAAGCGCTTACTGGTAACGCGGAGAGGATATTCGGGGATTTGGCCAAAAGGCAAGGTTTATATGCATGGTGAGCAAAAGGCAAGGTAAATATGCATGGTAAACTGCCTTTTGCCCAAGAACTCACTTTTCCGTACGAGCTAGCGGAAAGCAATGTTGGGCACGAATGTTATCCGCTACAAGGCCTATCTTTCGGCCATATACGGCATTTCGATCCAAGGTACGCAAAAGGGCGATATGGCCGATACACGTATGTGACAAAAAGTGTGCACAAAATGCGCCACGAAGTGTAATTCCCTTAACGGCATGGCAAGCACCGTTTTGGCAAGTACTTATCATGTTGGAACTTTGATCCGAACACTTGGAAGCACTAACTGGTAACGCGGAGACGATATTCGGGGATTTGGCCAAAAGGCAAGGTTAATATGCATGGTGAGCAAAAGGCGAGATAAATATGCATGGTAAACTGCCTTTTCCCCAAAAACTTACTTTTCCGTACGAGCTACCGGAAAGCAATGTTCGACACGAATGTTTATCGTCTCAACGACTATCTTTCGTACATACATGGCATTTCGATCCGAGGTACGCAAAAGGGCAATATGGCCGATACACGTATGTGACAAAAAGTGTGCACAAAATGCGCCACCAAGTGTAATTCCCTTACCGGCATGGCAAGCACCGTTTTGGCAAGTACTTATCTTGTTGGAACTTTGTTCCGAACACTTGGAAGCGCTAACTGGTAACGCGGAGACGATATTAGGGGATTTGGGCAAAAGGCAAGGTTAATATGCATGGTGAGCAAAAGGCGAGGTAAATATGCGTGGTAAACTGCCTTTTGCCCAAGAACTCACTTTTTCGTAAGAGCTAGTGGAAAGCATTGTTCAGCACGAATGTTTATCCTCACGAGGCCTATCTTTCATCCTTATACGGCATTTCGATCCGAGGTACGCAAAAGGGCAATATGGCCGATACACGTATGTGACAAAAAGTGTGCACAAAATGCGCCACCAAGTGTAATTCCCTTACCGGCATGGCAAGCACCGTTTTGGCAAGTACTTATCTTGTTGGAACTTTGTTCCGAACACTTGGAAGCGCTAACTGGTAACGCGGAGACGATATTAGGGGATTTGGGCAAAAGGCAAGGTTAATATGCATGGTGAGCAAAAGGCGAGGTAAATATGCATGGTAAACTGCCTTTTGACCAAAAACTCACTTTTCCGTACGAGCTAGTGGAAAGCAATGTTCCGCACGAATGTTTATCGCCTTGAGGCCTATCTTTTGTCCATACATGGCATTTCGATCCGAGGTACGCAAAAGGGCGATATGGCCGATACACGTATGTGACAAAAAGTGTGCACAAAATGCGCCACCGCGTGTAATTCCCTTAACGGCATGGCAAGCACCGTTTTTGCAAGTACTTATCATGTTGGAACTTTGCTCTGAACACTTGGAAGCGCTTACTGGTAACGCGGAGTCGATAGTCGGGGATTTGGGCAAAAGGCAAGGTTAATATGCATGGTGAGCAAAAGGCGAGGTAAATATGCATGGTAAACTGCTTTTTGCCCAAAAACTCACTTTTCCGTACGAGCTAGCGGAAAGCAATGTTCCGCACGAATGTTTATCGTTTTGAGGCCTATCTTTTGTCCATACATGGCATTTCGATCCGAGGTACGCAAAAGGGCGATATGGCCGATACACGTATGTGACAAAAAGTGTGCACAAAATGCGCCACGGCGTGTAATTCCCTTAACGGCATGGCAAGCACCGTTTTGGCAAGTACTTATCATGTTGGAACTTTGATCCGAACACTTAAAAGCACTAACTGGTAACGCGAAGCCGATATTCGGGGATTTGGCCAGAAGGCAAGGTTAATATGCATGATGAGCAAAAGGCGAGGTAAATATGCACGGTAAACTGCCTTTTGCCCAAGAACTCACTTTTCCGTACGAGCTAGTGGAAAGCATTGTTCCGCACGAATGTTTATCGCCACAAGGCCTATCTTTCGTCTATACATGGCATTTCGATCCGAGGTACGCAAAAGGGCGATATGGCTGATACACGTATGTGACAAAAAGTGTGCACAAAATGCGCCATGGCGTGTAATTCCCTTAACGGCATGGCAAGCACCGTTTTGGCAAGTACTTATCATGTTGGAACTTTGCTCCGAACACTTGGAAGCGCTAACTGGTAACGCGGAGACGATATTCGGGGATTTGGCCAAAAGGCAAGGTTAATATGCATGGTGAGCAAAAGGCGAGGTAAATATGCATGGTAAACTGCCTTTTGACCAAAAACTCACTTTTCCGTACGAGCTAGCGGAAAGCAATGTTTGGCACGAATGTTTATCGCCTTGAGGCCTATCTTTTGTCCATACATGGCATTTCGATCGGAGGTACGCAAAAGGGCGATATGGCCGATACACGTATGTGACAAAAAGTGTGCACAAAATGCGCCACCGCGTGTAATTCCCTTAACGGCATGGCAAGCAACGTTTTGGCAAGTACTTATCTTGTTGTAACTTTGTTCCGAACACTTGGAAGCGCTAACTGGTAACGCGGAGACGATTTTCGGGGATTTGGGCAAAAGGCAAGGTTAATATGCATGGTGAGCAAAAGGCGAGGTAAATTTGCATGGTAAACTGCCTTTTGCCCAAAAACTCACTTTTTCGTACCAGCTAGCGGAAAGTAATGTTCCGCACGAATGTTTATCGTCTCAAGGACTATCTTTCGTCCATACATGGCATTTCGATCCGAGGTACGCAAAAGGGCAATATGGCCGATACACGTATGTGACAAAAAGTGTGCACAAAATGCGCCACCGCGTGTAATTCCCTTAACGGCATGGCAAGCACTGTTTTGGCAAGTACTTATCATGTTGGAACTTTGCTCCGAACACTTGGAAGCGCTAACTGGTAACGCGGAGACGATATTCGGGGATTTGGCCAAAAGGCAAGGTTAATATGCATGGTGAGCAAAAGGCGAGGTAAATATGCATGGTAAACTGCCTTTTGACCAAAAACTCACTTTTCCGTACGAGCTAGCGGAAAGCAATGTTTGGCACGAATGTTTATCGCCTTGAGGCCTATCTTTTGTCCATACATGGCATTTCGATCGGAGGTACGCAAAAGGGCGATATGGCCGATACACGTATGTGACAAAAAGTGTGCACAAAATGCGCCATGGCGTGTAATTCCCTTAACGGCATGGCAAGCACCGTTTTGGCAAGTACTTTTCATGTTGGAACCTTGCTTTGGACACATGGATGCGCTAACTGGTAACGCGGAGACGATATTCGGGGATTTGGCCAAAGGCAAGGTTAATATGCACGGTGAGCAAAAGGCGAGGTAAATATGCATGGTAAACTGCCTTTTGCCCGAAAACTCACTCTTCCTTACGAGTTAGCGGAAAGCAATGTTCGACACGAATGTTTATCGCCACGAGGCCTATCTTTCATCCCTCTACGACATTTCGATCCGAGGTACGCAAAAGGGCGATATGGCCGATACACGTATGTGACAAAAAGTGTGCACAAAATGCGCCACGGCGTGTAATTCCCTTAACGGCATGGCAAGCACCGTTTTGGCAACTACTTATCATGTTGGAACTTTGATCCGAACACTTGAAAGCGCTAACTGGTAACGCGGAGACGATATTTGGGGATTTGGGCAAAAGGCAAGGTTAATATGCATGGTGAGCAAAAGGCAAGGTAAATATGCATGGTAAACTGCCTTTTGCCCGAAAACTCACTTTTTCGTACGAGCTAGCGGAAAGCAAGGTCCGGCACGAATGTTTATCGCCACGAGGCCTATCTTTCGTTCATACATGGCATTTCGATCCGAGGTACGCAAAAGGGCGATATGGCCGATACACGTATGTGACAAAAAGTGTGCACAAAATGCGCCACGGCGTGTAATTCCCTTAACGGCATGGCAAGCACCGTTTTGGCAACTACTTATCATGTTGGAACTTTGATCCGAACACTTGAAAGCGCTAACTGGTAACGCGGAGACGATATTTGGGGATTTGGCTAGAAGGCAAGGTTAATATGCATGGTGAGCAAAAGGCAAGGTAAATATGCATGGTAAACTGCCTTTTGCCCGAAAACTCACTTTTTCGTACGAGCTAGCGGAAAGCAAGGTCCGGCACGAATGTTTATCGCCACGAGGCCTATCTTTCGTTCATACATGGCATTTCGATCCGAGGTACGCAAAAGGGCGATATGGCCGATACACGTATGTGACAAAAAGTGTGCACAAAATGCGCCACGGCGTGTAATTCCCTTAACGGCATGGCAAGCACCGTTTTGGCAACTACTTATCATGTTGGAACTTTGATCCAAACACTTGGAAGCGCTAACTGGTAACGCGGAGACGATATTCGGGGATTTGGCCAAAAGGCAAGGTTAATATGCATGGTAAGCAAAAGGCGAGGTAAATATGCATGGTAAACTGCCGTTTAACCAAAAACTAACTTTTCCGTACGAGCTAGCGGAAAGCAATGTTCGGCACGAATGTTTATCGCCACAAGGTCCATCTTTCGTCCATACCCGTCATTTCGATCCGAGGTTAGCAAAAGGGCGATATGGCCGATACACGTTTGTGACAAAAAAAGTGCATAAAATGCGCCTTGGCCGGCACTTGCCAAAATCACACCTGAACCACGAATACCGCCCAGGTGCTATGAGATAGCTGTTTAGCGAAAACTATTTTTAAATTAGATGGGCGTATACGAAACTCTTATTACAAGGGGACAACCTGGTCAGAGAGCTGCAAGTTGGTCATATGGCCTGATGATTATTCTTGGCGTACACTTGGTGTACCAAGGCTAGGTACCTTTCATGAATTATTACTCGGACGGTTTGCTACTGAGCGACAAAAAAGGATGTGAATTAGAAAAGCCTTGAATGGGACAATTTAGGAAAAATGTGAGCAAAAAATCAGCAAGTCCAGGCGCGAAGCTATTAGTGAAACATAGAGCAAAATGCGTCCTTAAATTCATGAAATAGTACTTTGACCAAGAATACCGGCAAGATGAAGAAGAGATAGCAAGTTGACGTAGAACATTTATAATTAGTGCATGATCTGCCCAATAAAAAAATACGCAGGGTCAAGGACGTAGCTGGCCTACAAAGGTGAGTTATCGATGATTCATGGTTTGCACCTTATTATGGCCAACACAGCTCAAGGTACCTTACAAGTAGGAAAATTCTCGGAAAAGTTTTTCACGATTTTGCTCTCGTTTGAGTTTGAAAATGACGCGGAAAAATATAAAAAATTTTTGTTGAAAACCGCAAGTGAATCGAAGTAAAACTAACGAAATAATGAATGAACAACTTTAGTCCCACAAAAATTTAAATTTCTGTCAATGGGGAACAAATTAAATGTTTGTCAATGGGGAACAATTTAAATTTCTGTCCCAACAAGCAGTTTTTCGGCCCAAGATTAAGGGAACAATGGTGGTAACGGTGTTTTTAGCCCAGCTGATGCCCAGGTACCCCCCGTGGGTAGTGCAGGGCCCCAGCAACGACAGCCTCCCTTCCTCCCAAACCCACCCACTCACCCTCGCACCGTTGAGAGGGCAAGAAGGAAAGGCAAGGTTAATATGCATGGTAAGCAAAAGGCGAGGTAAATATGCATGGTAAACTGCCTTTTGCCCAAGAACTCACTTTTCCGTACGAGCTAGCGGAAAGCAATGTTCGGCACGAATGTTTATCGCCGCAAGGCCTATCTTTCGTCCATATACGGCATTTCGATCCGAGGTACGCAAAAGGGCGATATGGCCGATACACGTATGTGACAAAAAGTGTGCACAAAATGCGCCACCGCGTGAAATTCCCTGACCGGCATGGCAAGCACCGTTTTGGCAAGTACTTATCATGTTGGAACTTTGCTCCGAACACTTGGAAGCGCTAACTGGTAACGCGGAGACGATATTCGGGGATTTGGCCAAAAGGCAAGGTTAATATGCATGGTAAGCAAAAGGCGAGGTAAATATGCATGGTAAACTGCCTCTTGCCCAAAAACTCACTTTTCCGTACGAGCTAGCGGAAAGCAATGTTTGGCACGAATGTTTATCGCCACAAGGCCTATCTTTCGTCCATATACGGCATTTCGATCCGAGGTACGCAACAGGGCGATATGGCCGATACACGTATGTGTATCACTTTTTTCAACTTTTGCACCTTCAAACGCTTATAACTTTTTTGTCTTTCGTCCGATCTTCGATTTGACCCCAATGTTTGGTGTCGCAAATTTAATTTCCTTTCGTTTGCTGCCCTTGGTGTCCTTCTAGCTCTACTAGTCTCGGAGATATTAACGTTTTTTTCATGTAAAGCGCTTTTCAAACCCTTGCACCTTCAAACGCTTATAACTTCGTTGTCTTTCGACCAATCCGTGTCTTTTTTCCTTTTATATTGTGTAGAATTTAATTACCTTTCGTTTGCTGCCTCGGGCGTCCTTCTAGCTCTTCTAGTTTTCGAGATATTAACGTTTTGCCGAAGACCTTGGTTTCTTCTTCTTCTTGCCGAAAGACTTAGTATAAATTCTCGCCTTTAACGAAAACCCTATAGAAACCGGTCCCTTCATTCCTGGCCATGGCCACTTTTTCCAACCCATGCACCTTCAAACGCTTATAACTTTTTTGTCTTTTGTCCTATCGTTAATTTGCTAAACATGTTTTTTGTTTAAAATTTAATTTCCTTTCGTTCGATGCTCTTGGCATCCTTCTAGCTTTTCTAGTTTGGGAGATATTTACGTTTCCATGCAAAGTAACTGGCCTTCAGTAAACTGCCTCTTGCCCAAAAACTCACTTTTCCGTACGAGCTAGCGGAAAGCAATGTTCGGCACGAATGTTTATCGCCGCAAGGCCTATCTTTCGTCCATATACGGCATTTCGATCCGAGGTACGCAAAAGGGCGATATGGCCGATACACGTATGTGACAAAAAGTGTGCACAAAATGCGCCACCGCGTGAAATTCCCTGACCGGCATGGCAAGCACCGTTTTGGCAAGTACTTATCATGTTGGAACTTTGCTTTGGACACTTGCAAGCGCTAACTGGTAAAGCGGAGACGATATTCGGGGATTTGGCCAAAAGACAAGGTTAATATGCATGGTGAGCAAAAGGCGAGGTAAATATGCATGGTAAACTGCCTCTTGCCCTAAAACTCACTTTTCCGTACGAGCTAGCGGAAAGCAATGTTTGGCACGAATGTTTATCGCCGCAAGGCCTATCTTTCGTCCATATACGGCATTTCGATCCGAGGTACGCAAAAGGGCGATATGGCCGATACACGTATGTGACAAAAAGTGTGCACAAAATGCGCCACCGCGTGAAATTCCCTGACCGGCATGGCAAGCACCGTTTTGGCAAGTACTTATCATGTTGGAACTTTGCTCCGAACACTTGGAAGCGCTAACTGGTAACGCGGAGACGATATTCGGGGATTTGGGCAAAAGGCAAGGTTTATATGCATGGTGAGCAAAAGGCGAGGTAAATATGCATGGTAAACTGCCTTTTGCCCAAGAACTCACTTTTTCGTAAGAGGTAGTGGATAGCAATGTTCAGCACGAATGTTTATCGCCACGAGGCCTATCTTTCGTCCATACATGGCATTTCGATCCGAGGTACGCAAAAGGGCAATATGGCCGATAGACGTATGTGACAAAAAGTGTGCACAAAATGCGCCACCAAGTGTAATTCCCTGACCGGCATGGCAAGCACCGTTTTGGCAAGTACTTATCTTGTTGTAACTTTGTTCCGAACACTTGGAAGCGCTAACTGGTAACGCGGAGACGATATTAGGGGATTTGGGCAAAAGGCAAGGTTAATATGCATGGTAAGCAAAAGGCGAGGTAAATATGCATGGTAAACTGCCTTTTGACCAAAAACTCACTTTTCCGTACCAGCTAGCGGAAAGCTATGTTCCGCACGAATGTTTATCGTCTCAAGGACTATCTTTCGTCCATACATGGCATTTCGATCCGAGGTACGCAAAAGGGCAATATGGCCGATAGACGTATGTGACAAAAAGTGTGCACAAAATGCGCCACCGCGTGTAATTCCCTTAACGGCATGGCAAGCACCGTTTTGGCAAGTACTTATCATGTTGAAACTTTGCTCCGAACACTTGGAAGCGCTAACTGGTAAGGCGGAGACGATATTGGGGGATTTGGCCAAAAAGCAAGGTTAATATGCATGGTAAGCAAAAGGCGAGGTAAATATGCATGGTAAACTGCCTCTTGCCCAAAAACTCACTTTTCCGTACAAGCTAGCGGAAAGCAATGTTCAGCACGAATGTTTATCGCCACAAGGCCTATCTTTCGTCCATATACGGCATTTCGATCCGAGGTACGCAAAAGGGCGATATGGCCGATACACGTGTGTGACAAAAAGTGTGCACAAAATGCGCCACCAAGTGTAATTCCCTTAACGGCATGGCAAGCACCGTTTTGGCAAGTACTTATCATGTTGGAACTTTGCTCCGAACACTTGCAAGCGCTAACTGGTAACGCGGAGTCGATATTCGGGGATTTGGGCAAAAGGCAAGGTTAATATGCATGGTGAGCAAAAGGCGAGGTAAATATGCATGGTAAACTGCCTTTTGACCAAAAACTCACTTTTCCGTACGAGCTAGCGGAAAGCAATGTTTGGCACGAATGTTTATCGCCACAAGGCCTATCTTTTGTCCATATACGGCATTTCGATCCGAGGTACGCAAAAGGGCGATATGGCCGATACACGTATGTGACAAAAAGTGTGCACAAAATACGCCACCAAGTGTAATTCCCTTAACGGCATGGCAAGCACCGTTTTGGCAAGTACTTATCATGTTGGAACTTTGCTTTGGACACTTGGAAGTGCTAACTGGTAACGCGGAGACGATATTCGGGGTTTTGGCCAAAGGCAAGGTTAATATGCACGGTGAGCAAAAGGCGAGGTAAATATGCATGGTAAACTGCCTCTTGCCCTAAAACTCACTTTTCCGTACGAGCTAGCGGAAAGCTATGTTCCGCACGAATGTTTATCGTCTCAAGGACTATCTTTCGTCCATACATGGCATTTCGATCCGAGGTACGCAAAAGGGCAATATGGCCGATAGACGTATGTGACAAAAAGTGTGCACAAAATGCGCCACCAAGTGTAATTCCCTGACCGGCATGGCAAGCACCGTTTTGGCAAGTACTTATCTTGTTGTAACTTTGTTCCGAACACTTGGAAGCGCTAACTGGTAAAGCGGAGACGATATTCGGGGATTTGGCCAAAAGACAAGGTTAATATGCATGGTGAGCAAAAGGCGAGGTAAATATGCATGGTAAACTGCCTCTTGCCCAAGAACTCACTTTTCCGTACGAGCTAGCGGAAAGCAATGTTTGGCACGAATGTTTATCGCCACAAGGCCTATCTTTCGTCCATATACGGCATTTCGATCCGAGGTACGCAAAAGGGCGATATGGCCGATACACGTATGTGACAAAAAGTGTGCACAAAATGCGCCACCAAGTGTAATTCCCTTAACGGCATGGCAAGCACCGTTTTGGCAAGTACTTATCATGTTGGAACTTTGATCCGAACATTTGAAAGCGCTTTTTATCAACGTGGAGACGAAATTCGGGGATTTGGGCAAAAGGCAAGGTTAATATGCATGGTAAACTGCCTTTTGACCAAAAACTCACTTTTCCGTACGAGCTAGCGGAAAGCAATGTTTGGCACGAATGTTTATCGCCACAAGGCCTATCTTTCGTCCATATACGGCATTTCGATCCGAGGTACGCAAAAGGGCGATATGGCCGATACACGTTTGTGACAAAAAGTGTGCACAAAATGCGCCACCGCGTGAAATTCCCTGACCGGCATGGCAAGCACCGTTTTGGCAAGTACTTATCATGTTGGAACTTTGCTTCGGACACTTGGAAGCGCTTACTGGTAACGCGGAGAGGATATTCGGGGATTTGGCCAAAAGGCAAGGTTTATATGCATAGTGAGCAAAAGGCAAGGTAAATATGCATGGTAAACTGCCTCTTGCCCAAAAACTCACTTTTCCGTACGAGCTAGCGGAAAGCAATGTTCGGCACGAATATTTATCGCCGCAAGGCCTATCTTTCGTCCATATACGGCATTTCGATCCGAGGTACGCAAAAGGGCGATATGGCCGATACACGTATGTGACAAAAAGTGTGCACAAAATGCGCCACCAAGTGTAATTCCCTTAACGGCATGGCAAGCACCGTTTTGGCAAGTACTTTTCATGTTGGAACTTTGATCCGAACATTTGAAAGCGCTTTTTATCAACGTGGAGACGAAATTCGGGGATTTGGGCAAAAGGCAAGGTTAATATGCATGGTGAGCAAAAGGCGAGGTAAATATGCATGGTAAACTGCCTTTTCCCCAAAAACTTACTTTTCCGTACGAGCTAGCGGAAAGCAATGTTCGGCACGAATGTTTATCGCCACAAGGCCTATCTTTCGTCCATACACGGCATTTCGATCCGAGGTACGCAACAGGGCGATATGGCCGATACACGTGTGTGACAAAAAGTGTGCACAAAATGCGCCACCGCGTGAAATTCCCTGACCGGCATGGCAAGCACCGTTTTGGCAAGTACTTATCATGTTGAAACTTTGCTCCGAACACTTGGAAGCGCTAACTGGTAACGCGGAGACGATATTCGGGGATTTGGCCAAAAGGCAAGGTTAATATGCATGGTGAGCAAAAGGCGAGGTAAATATCCATGGTAAACTGCCTTTTGCCCAAAAACTAACTTTTCCGTACGAGCTAGCGGAAAGCAATTTTAGGCACGAATGTTTATCGTCTCAAGGACTATCTTTCGTCCGTACATGGCATTTCGATCTGAGGTACGCAAAAGGGCAATATGGCCGATACACGTATGTGACAAAAAGTGTGCACAAAATGCGCCACCGCGTGAAATTCCCTGACCGGCATGGCAAGCACCGTTTTGGCAAGTACTTATCATGTTGGAATTTTGATCCAAACACTTGGCAGCGCTAACTGGTAACGCGGAGACGATATTCGGGGATTTGGGCAAAAGGCAAGGTTAATATGCATGGTGAGCAAAAGGCGAGGTAAATATGCATGGTAAACTGCCTTTTGCCCAAAAACTCACTTTTCCGTACGAGCTAGCGGAAAGCAATGTTCTACACGAATGTTAATCGTTACGAGGCCTATCTTTCGTTCATACATGGCATTTCGATCAGAGGTACGCAAAAGGGCGATATGGCCGATACACGTATGTGACAAAAAGTGTGCACAAAATGCGCCACCAAGTGTAATTCCCTTAACGGCATGGCAAGCACTGTTTTGGCAAGAACTTATCATGTTGGAACTTTGATCCGAACACTTGGAAGCGCTAACTGGTAACGCGGAGACGATATTCGGGGATTTGGGCAAAAGGCAAGGTTAATATGCATGGTGAGCAAAAGGCAAGGTTAATATGCATGGTGAGCAAAAGGCGAGGTAAATATGCATGGTAAACTGCCTTTTGCCCAAAAACTCACTTTTCCGTACGAGCTAGCGGAAAGCAATGTTCAGCACGAATGTTTATCGCTAGGAGGCCTATCTTTCGTCCATATACGACATTTCGATCCGAGGTACGCAAAAGGGCGATATGGCCGATACACGTATGTGACAAAAAGTGTGCACAAAATGCGCCACCAAGTGTAATTCCCTGATCGGCATGGCCAGCACTGTTTTGGCGAGTACTTATCATGTTGGAACTTTGCTTTGAACACTTGGAAGCGCTAACTGGTAACGCTGAGACGATATTCGGGGATTTGGCCAAAAGGCAAGGTTAATATGCATGGTGAGCAAAAGGCAAGGTATATATGCAAGGTAAACTGCCTTTTGCGCAAAAATTTACTTTTCCGTACGTGCTAGCGGAAAGCAATGTTCGACACGAATGTTTATCGCCCCAAGGCCTATCTTTCGTCCATATACGCCATTTCGATCCGAGGTACGCAAAAGGGCGATATGGCCGATTCACGTATGAGACAAAAAGTGTGCACAAAATGCGCCACTGCGTGAAATTCCCGGACCGGCATGGCAAGCACCGTTTTGGCAAGTACTTATCATGTTGGAACTTTACTCCAAACACTTGGAAGCGCTAACTTATTTCGCGGAGACGATTTTCGGGGATTTGGGCAAAAGGCAAGGTTAATATGCATGGTAAGCAAAAGGCGAGGTAAATATGCATGGTAAACTGCCGTATACCCAAAAACTCACTTTTCCGTACGAGCTAGCGGAAAGCAATTTTCTGCACGAATGTTGATCGCCACAAGGCCTATCTTTCGTGGATACACGGCATTTCGATCCGAGGTACGCAAAAGGGCGATATGGCCGGTTCACGTGTGTGACAAAAAGTGTGCACAAAATGCGCCACCAAGTGTAATTTCTGGACCGGCACGGCCAGCACTGTTTTGGCAAGTACTTATCATGTTGGAACTTTGCTTTGGACAATCGCAAGCGCCAACTGGTAGCGCGGAGACGATATTCGGGGATTTGACGAAAAGGCAAGGTTAATATGCATGGTGAGCAAAAGGCGAGGTAAATATGCATGGTAAATTGCCGTTTGCCCAAAAACTCACTTTTCCGTACGAGCTAGCGGAAAGCATTGTTCGGCAGGAATGTTAATCGCCACGAGGCCTATCTTTCGTCTATACATGGCATTTCAATCCGAGGTACGCAAAAGGGCGATATGGCCGATACACGTATGTGACAAAAACTGTGCACAAAATGCGCCACCAATTGTAATTCTCGGACCGGCATGGCAAGCACTGTTTTGGCAAGTACTACACCATCCCAAGTGTCCCGAACCACCTTAGAAACAGTTTCTTGCATCTTGAGTTACCATCCCAAGTATCCCGAATCACTTTAAAAGTAGTTTCTAGCATCTTGGGTCGTCATCCCAAGTATCCCGAATCACTTGAAAAGTAGTTTCTAGCATCTTGGGTCGTCATCCCAAGTATCCCGAATCACTTTAAAAGTAGTTTCTAGCATCTTGGGTCGTCATCCCAAGTATCCCGAATCACTTTTAAAGTAGTTTCTAGCATCTTGGGTCGTCATCCTTAGTATCCCGAATCACTTTAAAAGTTGTTTCTAGCATCTTGGGTCACTATCCCAAGTATCCCGAACCACCTTAAAAACAGTTTCTAGCATCTTGGGTCACCATCCCAAGTATCCCGAATCACTTTAAAAGTAGTTTCTAGCATCTTGGGTCGTCATCCCAAGTATCCCGAATCACTTTTAAAGTAGTTTCTAGCATCTTGTGTCGTCATCCCTAGTATCCCGAATCACTTGAAAAGTAGTTTCTAGCATCTTGGGTCGTCATCCTTAGTATCCCGAATCACTTTAAAAGTTGTTTCTAGCATCTTGGGTCACTATCCCAAGTATCCCGAACCACCTTAAAAACAGTTTCTAGCATCTTGGGTCACCATCCCAAGTATCCCGAATCACTTTAAAAGTAGTTTCTAGCATCTTGGGTCGTCATCCCAAGTATCCCGAATCACTTTTAAAGTAGTTTCTAGCATCTTGTGTCGTCATCCCTAGTATCCCGAATCACTTGAAAAGTAGTTTCTAGCATCTTGGGTCGTCATCCTTAGTATCCCGAATCACTTTAAAAGTTGTTTCTAGCATCTTGGGTCACTATCCCAAGTATCCCGAACCACCTTAAAAACAGTTTCTAGCATCTTGGGTCGTCATCCCAAGTATCCCGAATCACTTTAAAAGTAGTTTCTAGCATCTTGGGTCGTCATCCCAAGTATCCCGAATCACTTTTAAAGTAGTTTCTAGCATCTTGTGTCGTCATCCCTAGTATCCCGAATCACTTGAAAAGTAGTTTCTAGCATCTTGGGTCGTCATCCCAAGTATCCCGAAACACTTTAAAAGTAGTTTCTAGCATCTTGGGTCACCATCCCAAGTATCCCGAACCACCTTAAAAACAGTTTCTTGCATCTTGGGTAACCATCCCAAGTGTCCCGAACCACCTTAGAAACAGTTTCTTGCATCTTGAGTCTTCATCCCAAGTATACCGAATCACTTTAAAAGTAGTTTCTAGCATCTTGGGTCTTCATCCCAAGTATCCCGAATCACTTTAAAAGTAGTTTCTAGCATCTTGGGTGGTCATCCCAAGTATCCCAAAACACTTTAAAAGTAGTTTCTAGCATCTTGGGTCACCATCCCAAGTATCCCGAATCACTTTAAAAGTAGTTTCTAGCATCTTGGGTCGTCATCCCTAGTATCCCGAATCACTTTAAAAGTAGTTTCTAGCATCTTGGGTGGTCATCCCAAGTATCCCAAAACACTTTAAAAGTAGTTTCTAGCATCTTGGTTCGTCATCCCAAGTATCCCGAATCACTTTAAAAGTAGTTTCTAGCATCTTGGGTCGTCATCCCTAGTATCCCGAATCACTTTAAAAGTAGTTTCTAGCATCTTGGGTCGTCATCCTTAGTATCCCGAATCACTTTAAAAGTAGTTTCTTGCATCTTGGGTCACCATCCCAAGTGTCCCGAACCACCTTAGAAACAGTTTCTTGCATCTTGAGTCTTCATCCCAAGTATCCCGAATCACTTTAAAAGTAGTTTCTAGCATCTTGGGTCGTCATCCCAAGTATCCCGAATCACTTTAAAAGTAGTTTCTAGCATCTTGGTTCGTCATCCCAAGTATCCCGAAACACTTTAAAAGTAGTTTCTAGCATCTTGGTTCGTCATCCCAAGTATCCCGAATCACTTTAAAAGTAGTTTCTAGCATCTTGGGTCGTCATCCCAAGTATCCCGAATCACTTTAAAAGTAGTTTCTAGCATCTTGGTTCGTCATCCCAAGTATCCCGAAACACTTTAAAAGTAGTTTCTAGCATCTTGGTTCGTCATCCCAAGTATCCCGAATCACTTTAAAAGTAGTTTCTAGCATCTTGGGTCGTCATCCTTAGTATCCCGAATCACTTTAAAAGTTGTTTCTAGCATCTTGGGTCACTATCCCAAGTATCCCGAACCACCTTAAAAACAGTCTCTAGCATCTTGTGTCACCATCCCAAGTATCCCGAACCACCTTAGAAACAGTTTCTTGCATCTTGGGTCACCATTTCAAGTGTCCCGAACCACCTTAGAACCAGTTTCTAGCATCTTGGGTCACCATCCCAAGTATCCCGAACCAATTTAAAAACAGTTTCTAGCATCTTGGGTCACCATCCCAAGTATCCCAAACCACCTTAGAAACAGTTTCTAGCATCTTGGGTCACCATCCCAAGTGTCCCGAACCACCTTAGAAACAGTTTCTAGCATCTTGGGTTTGCATCCCAAGTATGTAGGAATGGTTAATAAACAGTTTCTAGCATCTAAGGATGGCATCCCAAGTATGTAGGAATGGTTAATAAACAGTTTCTTGCATCTTGGGTTTGCATCCGTTTTAAAAACGGGCTGTGTTACTGGACCCTGTAAAAGAACCGTATTACCGCCGTTTACCGGGCCATGTTTGCTCACCATGCATGTAGGAAAAGAAAACGATGATACGGAGTTTACACGTTGTCACCACTTCGGTTTCGTTGCGACTGTTTATTTTTCATTATCGTCTCCCCTTTTATACTCCACCTCTCTCACGTGCAGAACACAATTCCTCTCTCCACACGGCCCTTCCTGACCTTAAGGTCGTCCCGACTGCGGCCACGGTTTCAACACATCTGCCGACGTCGTAGTGCGTCGCGGCCCTTCTACTTCATCGTCTACTTTTCGCACTTCATAGCGATCGTTCGCCATGACTCGCTCAATCTCGTATGGTCCATAGAACTTCGGTTTTACTTTCCTTCCTACGCCGAACTGTGTTACCGGTAAGGCTACAAAATCACCAACTCGAAACTGCCTTGCATGCCGTCTCCTTAAGTCGTACTGCCTTTTGTTCTCTTCCTGTATTTTTGCTATATTCCCACACGCAACCTTTCGCAACTCGTCACGCTCTTCGGCAAATTTGTGTCGAACTTCTTCATCTAATATTCTCATCAAATCCAAATCATCCTCCTTCTTCATTTTTACTCCCACTAGCACCTCAAACGGCGTAGTTCCCACGGCTCTGTGCCAACTTGAATTCATCATCGTCTGAACCTTACCTACATGCTTGAACCATTCGTGCGGATTATCAAGCGATAACTTCGTCAACATGGGAATAATAGTTTTATGCGCGATTTCTACTTGTCCATTCCCGCGAGGGACTCCTGTCACGATCTTATGTAATTCAATTGCATTGTCCCCACAAAACTGCTCAAATAATTTTGATGTGAAAGCTGCCCCCTGATCACAAACAATCCTTCTGGGGTATCCAAATGTCTGCGCAATAACCTTAAGTTTCCTTACAGCTTCTTCTGCGTTGGTTGTCTTGACGGGAAACAACCATATGAATTTCGAAAAAGCATCTATCACGCTAAAAATATGATTATACGACTTTCTAGAAGATGGCATTGGCCCAAGATGATCGACATGGAATGTATCCAAAGGGACTTCACCTTTTGGTATAGGATGTAATCTACCCTCTCTTCTACCACGCTTTTTCTCGCCTAGGATGCATTTCACACAGGCCTCGATATATTTTTCTATCTTCTGTTCTAATTCGGGGATAAAATAATCAGCTTCAATTTTCTCCTTTGTCTTTTTCACACCAAAATGTCCTTGCTCATGTGCCCCCTTGATGATCTCCAATTCCATCGACTTAGGTATGTACAATCGCCGCGAGTTCACCTCACCTTCATATACCACCCCATTCCGTATATGGAACCAATCTATGCTTCTCTTGTTGCCTGCCCTTTCAATAATCCTTTGTATCTGTTCATCTCCACTCTGCGCTGTTGACACCCTTTTGCTCACGATCGCAGATATCTTAAGCACGGTCGCTCTAGATAGCGCGTCAACGTGTTTCATTTTTTCCGCAGATCGGTGTTCGATCACGAAATCGAACTCTGCTAAAGCTACTAGCCAACGGCTTATTCGCGCATTCGGAATCTTCTTGTTCATGGACTGCTTAAACGCCAGGCAATCAGTCACCACTTTAAACTTTTTACCGAGTAGATAACATCTAAGCTTCTTCACTGATTCCACGACGGCTAACGACTCTGATTCGAATGAATGATAATTTTTCTCAGCCTTGTCGGTCAACCTGCTATAATAATAACACGGATGTAATTTTCCGTCTTCTTCAGCGCGCTGCAACAGTATGCCTGCGAGAGCTTCTTTACTCGCGTCAGTATGTAGTTCGGTATCTAATTTCGCATTAACGATGTGCAACACTGGATGTTTAGCCAAACTTTCTTTGATTACTTCAAACGCTGCCTTTGCATCGTCACCGAATTCCACCGTACTTCCCTTTTTCAGCATACGTGTCAATGGTCTTGCCAGGTCTGCGAATCCTGCTATGAACTTCCTAAAATAACTAGCTAAGCCTATAAAACGTTGAAGCTGTTTCGCTGTTCTCGGCTGCGGAAAATGCTTAACCTTTTCTATTTTTTGGGATGACGGTTCAATGCGTCCATCGTAGATTGTGTATCCCAAATATTCTACACGTCGTTTTAGGAAGACACATTTCTTCCAGTTGAATTGAAGTCCTGCATATCGTGCCACCTCTAGCACCCGCCGTAACGCCGTCAATCCATGTTCCTCGTCGGTAGCTGGTATGATGATATCGTCAACGAAGGCCATGATGGTGCCGTCCGTTATCAGCTCTTGAAGCGCAGTGTTGATGAAACGTCCGAACGCGTTTCCGCTGATACACAATCCAAACGGAGCCCGTAAGAACTCATACTGTCCATCGGATGTCACAAACGACGTATATTGGCGACTTTTCTCCTCCACCTTCACATGAAAATATGAGTTCTTGAGATCCAGCACACTATATACACGAGCGTCTGCTAATTGATCGATTTGTTCTTCTACGTTGGGCATCGGATACGAATCCCGTACGATCAGTTTGTTCACCTCGCGATAATCTACGCACATCCGATATGATCCGTCTTTTTTTGGAACAACTACCACCGCACTGGCATAAGGGCTTCGCGACGGCTGGATTATTCCATCGCTTAACCATTCGCGCACTTGTTTCTTCACTATTTCCTTTTCTAACGGAGCCAATCTTCTAGGTATGGTGCGTACCACTTCTTGCCCTTCCATGCGTATTCGCATCTCGCTCTCTGTATTAGAGTTTGTCGAGGGGTTATAATTGTTAACAAGTCCACTTATTACGCTCCGATACTTTGACGGTACGTCTAGCTCTTGCACATCGTTACATGTTATCCGAAGCACCCAATGATAGTCCTCATTTGGCGGCTCTTTGTCGTGCTTCACTTGTTTTGTTATTTTCACACTTCCGTTCTGGATTACGTAATTTACCTTACCGAGCACGTCCAGTCCGATAAGTAACCTTGAATCTATGGACCCTAACGGTACCACCACGAATTGGATTTTTTCTATCACTTCGTCTATGCCCGCCTCGATCGTCACCTCGCCACATACATTGTGTTGCTTTCCACCGTAGCCTCTTATTATCCGTACAGATGGCTTTAATTCACCTGGGCTGAGTTTAAGTTCCTGGAACAGGTCGTATCGCATGAGCGTTACCTCGCTGCATGTGTCCACCACTGCTTTGTTTTCTTTGTTGCGAATTGTCACATGGACTTCGGGAAAGGTAGTTGTCAGAGTTTGCACTCTGGTGCTTTTCTTCGTACACTTCCCGGATACATGGCCAATATCGCCACACGCAAAACACTGCGGCTTTCTTTCGCGCGAATTCGCGCACTCTTTGGCACGATGCCCCGTCGCACCACACTTGAAACATGTGGGGCCCTCTTGTTTCGTTGGGCATTCAGCTAGTTGGTGAGTGCTACTGCCACAACTGAAACAATTACGCTTCTTGGCGTTTTCCATTGCCCCTCGTTGCTCTCTCACCAATGGTCCCTTTGGTGCTTCCTTACTTGCAGCACGCTCTAAGAATTTTAGTTTGCTTTTTAGCTCCCCAATAGTCTGGGCCTCATAAAACGTTGCCCTCAACTTTTCGTCGTTAGTGTAGCCGTCTGCTATGTATTCGCAAATGCTTTGTTCGTCAAGTTGGATGGGCTGAGCGATTTTTTGCATGGCGTACACGTAATCGAGCGCCGATTCTCGGTTACCACGCCGCCGTGCTGTTAGTTGGCGGTGTACGTCACTTGCCCGAACAACTTCCCCGAACTCTCTCTGCAACTCCCATTTCAGCTGTTGGTAGTCTATACCTGCTTGCAACGTCACGATAAATGCCTTCGCCGTACCAGTAAGTTTTTTACGGCACATAATTGCCTTCTGCCTCTCTGTCCAACGGGCCATGGTAGCGGTGGCTTCAAGGTCAGATAGCCACGTGCTTACGCTTGCCGTACCATCGTACTCCTCGATGCCTTCCTCGATATCTCGGAATGAGTAAGGCTGTCCTTGGTAGGCGTCATCTGTGTCGTCTTCCTTTATAGAGCTGGAGCATTTGGGCTTGACGCATTGTTTCTCCAAAGCCTCGATCTCCTTGCGGTGTTGCACTCTCATAGCCAGCAACTTTTGTCGCAACTCCACTTCGCGCTGATGGTGTTGCTCTTTTTCCGCGATCTGTCGTTCCATTTATTCCACCTCGGAAAAACGGTTCACCACAGTGGTATCCATGCTTTTTTCCGTATCTGATGGACCGGCCGTTGATTCTCCGAACTCCCGCCCCTCAGCGATCGCCGCTACCGATCGTGTTTTTGGCATATTGTCTCGTGCTCACACCTCACCGTAGACTTGTCAACGCTTTCAGCTTCGCAACGCACAATTCGCAACTTCACCACTCAAACAAATACGTTATCAGCTACAAAACGGAATGTTTTTTTCGCGGTTTTGATTGCTTGTTTCAGGGGGGTTGAAGGTATTGGATAGGTTAGATGGATATTGATTATGTGCATGGTTGCAATTTTGGCAACGTGCGCTTCTTCCTCTACCTCCTCTTCCGTTTCTGAAGTTTGACCTTCTGTCTTGACGGTATCTGTCCACTTGGTATCCATCGTTGTTCCTATGCTGGTTATTGGTTCTACTCGCATAAAAAACATTGGTGCGTTCCACACTATCAATGGTGTCCTCATTTTCTGTCGCAACTCGTATTGCTTTTGCTAAGTTTTCGCATTTTGAAAACTTAACGGTATTTTTGGTGTCTTCATTTTTAGCACCATTAACCAAAGCTTGAATTCCCGCTTTATTTGCTAGAGTCTTTGCAACATCTTGTGGGACTTTGTTTTCCACATATGCTAGCTCGAGCTTTGCGCTTAGTTTTTCTATTTCGTCTGCAAAACTAGCGAAATCCTTTCTTTGTTTCGAAATTGAAAGCTTGGCAATAATTGTTTGAGGTTCTGTTTTAACCGAGAATTTCTGCTTAAGGCTGTCAATGATAGCGTCGATGGTTGTCGGAACCACTGTAAATATTTGACTTGCCTTTCCTTCGAATTTGGATAGTATCACTTGGATCAGTACATTTCGGTTTGCATCAGAGACAAGATCTTTACATGCTGTCAATGCTCTTATCACGTTATTTAACGATTCGGCGTTACCATCGTACTTTGGTACGAGATTGGTGATAACATTTAGCGTTTCTGTAAGTGTCGCCATTCTGACTTTTTTGTGTCTTTTAAGAAGGTTTATTATGCAATGTGCTATTGTTTTAAATTGCACGTGTTGTGGCTTAGACAAATGGAGATTGATCAACTCTGTTATTTTTGTAATGAAATTCCTTGCTTTGAGCATATACTCTGTAACCTCACTGTCTTTATATTTGCTCTCATGTTTCAATAAAAAGTACTGCAAATTTTTATACGTTTCATCAGCTGTATTCTTAATTGCCTTTAAAGTAACCTTTCTATGGCGTTTGGTAATATCTTTGATTCTATCGAGTAGCCTTTCTAGTTTTCTCAGATCTTCTTGCGGTTGCGTCATATTCAGAGGGAAAAACGTACATTTTTGTTTTTACTTATCTTTTACGCATTGTGCTGCCGGTGTTCTGCGCCGATAAACTGCTATTGCTGGTAAAGTCATCATTCGTCATTTCTGCTGACGGCTGCTACTAGTCTTCCAGGCTGCCACTGCTTCAGGTCTGCACTGCTTCGGGTCTGCACTGCTTCGATTTCTGCATATCCGCTGGTTCTCCACAAGCCGCTGGTCTTCCGCTTGTCGCTGGTCCCTCGCTTGCCGCTAGTTCCTCGCTTGCCGCTGGTTCTCCGCTTGTCGCTGGTTCTTCATAGGTGTTTTGTGCAAACGGGCACAATTTGTTTTCACTTTCGGACTGGTTTTTTTTTTCACTTATAGTCTGGGTTTTTTTTTTCACTTATAGTCTGGGTTTTTTTTCACTTTTTTCATCGTTTTAGCTTCCCTTTGGCATCTTGTGTCCATTTCACTATTTTATTTGGGAAGCGTCAAAAGTCGTACAGAGCGACTTTCCTGGGCTACCAGTAGTTTATAGGTGTATTTTAACAATCTATCCGTAAGAAAGATTGCTACCAATATAATTAGCACGGCTCTTTTTTTCATGACCTGAACCATATCGTGCACTTAAGGTCACTTAGCTCACTCACTGCATCTATTTACTGAACTTTTCTGCACTCTCAACCATCAAGGTTCATATTGTTCTCTTCTTCAGTGATGGTTCCCATTAGTGATCACACTGAACAGTCGTCACGATGATTCGAGTCTTTTTAATCACTTGACTCGTTCTTTCTCAGTATGCACATCACGAATTCCCATCACACCGTCACGGTCGCCATGTGGTAGAGGGTGGAGGGTGGTGGACTTGCTGCGTCGCGAACTTTAACCGTTTAGAACTTTTACGCGCACATGAGTCGCGGGCGGACTCTGCTGACCGGACAGCATGGAAACACTTAAGGTGTTTCCCAAATACACGGTACGGAACGTTGGGAAGCGTCGGGCCTTACCTCGGGTAGGGGGACTTCGACGTTCCGGGAGAAATCAATAAATAGACACGAGGTTTAATTTATCATTATCTCCGATGAACTGGCTCTTTTGTCCAACTATCGGTTCTTTATTTATACCAACTTTTTGAACGATTTTACACGGTTTTTAGGAAAGTGTTTGTGACGATTGCCGAAATAGTTGACTCGGCTAGATGATGTCAACTTGTGTTATAATTGGTCAAAGTGGTAAAGGGTGGCTTTCCGGTGCGAGCTAGTACATAGCCTACGCTGCACTTTGAGTGCGTTTACCTCTTGTTTACCAGCTAGCTTGTTGGTAAACCCTTCGTATGCTAACCAATTGGTTTGCGCCAACCAGCGCCTGTTGTTTATGCAATAATATGTATAGTCGAGGTGATTCTATCACACCTCTAAAGGTGATTGGATGTTGTAGGAATTACGTAAAAAGTGCTTCGAAGCACCTCCAAAGGTGATTGGAAGTTGTAGGAATTACGTAAAAAGTGCTTCGAAGCACCTCTTAAGGTGATTGGATGTTGTAGGAATTACGTAAAAAGTGCTTCGAAGCACTTCCGAAGGTGATTGGATGTTGTAGGAATTACGTAAAAAGTGCTTCGAAGCACCTCCAAAGGTGATTGGATGTTGTAGGAATTACGTAAAAAGTGCTTCGAAGCACCTCCAAAGGTGATTGGATGTTGTAGGAATTACGTAAAAAGTGTTTCGAAGCACCTCTAAAGGTGATTGGATGTTGTAGGAATTACGTAAAAAGTGTTTCGAAGCACCTCTAAAGGTGATTGGATGTTGTAGGAATTACGTAAAAAGTGCTTCGAAGCACCTCTGAAGGTGATTGGATGTTGTAGGAACTACGTAAAAAGTGCTTCGATGCACCTCTAAAGGTGATTGGATGTTGTAGGAATATCGTAAAAAGTGCTTCGATGCACCTCTAAAGGTGATTGGATGTTGTAGGAACTACGTAAAAAGTGCTTCAAAGCACCTCTAAAGGTGATTGGATGTTGTAGGAATTACGTAAACAGTGCTTCGATGCACCTCTAAAGGTGATTGGATGTTGTAGGAACTACGTAAAAAGTGCTTCGAAGCACCTCTAAAGGTGATTGGATGTTGTAGGAATTACGTAAACAGTGCTTCGAAGCACCTCTAAAGGTGATTGGATGTTGTAGGAATTACGTAAACAGTGCTTCGAAGCACCTCTAAAGGTGATTGGATGTTGTAGGAATATCGTAAAAAGTGCTTCGAAGCACCTCTGAAGGTGATTGGATGTTGTAGGAACTACGTAAAAAGTGCTTCGATGCACCTCTAAAGGTGATTGGATGTTGTAGGAATTACGTAAAAAGTGCTTCGATGCACCTCTAAAGGTGATTGGATGTTGTAGGAATTACGTAAACAGTGCTTTGAAGCACCTCTAAAGGTGATTGGATGTTGTAGGAACTACGTAAAAAGTGTTTCGAAGCACCTCTAAAGGTGATTGGATGTTGTAGGAATATCGTAAAAAGTGCTTCGAAGCACCTCTGAAGGTGATTGGATGTTGTAGGAACTACGTAAAAAGTGCTTCGATGCACCTCTAAAGGTGATTGGATGTTGTAGGAATATCGTAAAAAGTGCTTCGAAGCACCTCTAAAGGTGATTGGATGTTGTAGGAATATCGTAAAAAGTGCTTTGAAGCACCTCTAAAGGTGATTGGATGTTGTAGGAATTACGTAAACAGTGCTTCGAAGCACCTCTAAAGGTGATTGGATGTTGTAGGAATTACGTAAAAAGTGCTTCGAAGCACCTCTAAAGGTGATTGGATGTTGTAGGAATTACGTAAACAGTGCTTCGAAGCACCTCTAAAGGTGATTGGATGTTGTAGGAATTACGTAAAAAGTGCTTCGATGCACCTCTAAAGGTGATTGGATGTTGTAGGAATTACGTAAACAGTGCTTTGAAGCACCTCTAAAGGTGATTGGATGTTGTAGGAACTACGTAAAAAGTGTTTCGAAGCACCTCTAAAGGTGATTGGATGTTGTAGGAATATCGTAAAAAGTGCTTCGAAGCACCTCTGAAGGTGATTGGATGTTGTAGGAACTACGTAAAAAGTGCTTCGATGCACCTCTAAAGGTGATTGGATGTTGTAGGAATATCGTAAAAAGTGCTTCGAAGCACCTCTAAAGGTGATTGGATGTTGTAGGAATATCGTAAAAAGTGCTTCGATGCACCTCTAAAGGTGATTGGATGTTGTAGGAACTACGTAAAAAGTGCTTCGAAGCACCTCTAAAGGTGATTGGATGTTGTAGGAATTACGTAAACAGTGCTTCGATGCACCTCTAAAGGTGATTGGATGTTGTAGGAATTACGTAAACAGTGCTTCGAAGCACCTCTAAAGGTGATTGGATGTTGTAGGAATTACGTAAACAGTGCTTCGAAGCACCTCTTAAGGTGATTGGATGTTGTAGGAACTACGTAAAAAGTGCTTCGAAGCACCTCTAAAGGTGATTGGATGTTGTAGGAACTACGTAAAAAGTGCTTCGAAGCACCTCTGAAGGTGATTGGATGTTGTAGGAACTACGTAAAAAGTGCTTCGATGCACCTCTAAAGGTGATTGGATGTTGTAGGAATATCGTAAAAAGTGCTTCGAAGCACCTCTGAAGGTGATTG